>NC_084619.1:39788230-40000730 GCF_033978795.1 Nerophis ophidion
CTTCCAAAAGTGCCTTATTGCAGTGAAACTTTCCAAGGGACAAGTAACCAAATATTAACATTGTTGTATGTATACTTTTGACCCAGCAGATTTAGTCACATTTTCAGTAGACCCATAATAAATTCATAAAAGAACCAAACTTCATGAATGTTTTTTGTGACCAACAAATATTCCCTCCAATCACTCTATAACAAAACAAATAAGAGTCGTAGAAATTATTGCAAACTCAAGACAACCATGACATTATGTTCTTTTGATCACGACTGTATGTATATATATATATATATATATATATATATATATATACATACACACACACACCGGCCTAATTTATCTAACTCAGACTGCCCCGCGAGTGGAGAATGTCAGAACCTCTAATCTGCGCACTATTGACAGGTGGTGCACCGAAAATTCGGCCGTCGAAAAATACTTCCACTGGCAGGCCACATCTTTTCCTACGTGCACGAATGACGTAGCTCTCATAAAAATGATGCATTTCCGTTTGGACTGCAGTCACATTTGAAAAGATTAGATTGTGTTCGGATTCGGACTACCTCCTGATGTGGCCCAAATCGAATGCGAAAAGATCAGATTTAAAGCACTTTGTAATGTTTAGACTGGCAAAAAACATCCAGCCGGTGTGATTTTGGGGCAAAAAAATCAAGATTTGGTGTGAGGTGTAAACGGGGCTTAATATAGCTTGCCTACATGCTCCACTCCAGAGGATTATAGGATGAGCTATCTGTATCACTGCTATTTTCACTTTCTCTGTTTTCTTGTGTAAAGCACCACTGAGAACCAGCCTATCATTAGAATAATTAATTGTTCAACCGAGTAGTGCATTCAAAAGGGAGCCACTTGGGCAGAAGCAACAAGACAGCGGTTAGTGAGGGGGAGGAGGAAGTCAAGCATGACACTACAAAACACAAACAGGTTCCTGTTAAGAGCCCAAGCAGCCGTGAAAAAGGATGGCAGAAAAAAAAAGAGAAAATGGTGTCTACTCTAAGTACTTTATTACGGAATCAATTGACTTTTGACCTTTTCATCGGATAATTTCAGGGGTATTTAGGAACATTGGAACAATATTTTTGTATTTAAAATTTGGAATGTGGTATAAATGTGAACTCGAAATTTGAGTTGGGAACTTAAATTAGCCCTGTTGCTGTGCTTCTAGTGACAAGCAATGTAACTTTAGGAGGTCATGGCACTTTGTTCAGAGAAAAGAAAACTACAACCCTAATCCAGTTAGCATTAGGTTCTGTGACATGTGTGAACCTCGATGCAAAAGTAGAGAGAATGTCTTATGAAGTCTTTCATCTGTCAAATAGCAACAAAAAGTACAAAAACCTGGCAGCAAGCAAACTCGGGGTGATGGCACAAAAAACATCTGCAAGCAGCGTTGATGACAGACAAAAGAAATGCCTTCTCCCAGCTGCAAGCAATCCGCTTAAGAGGCTGATGAGACAATCAGCCTCAGGTGCGTCTCTGCGACACGCCTTTACCCCGCCTGAGAACATCAAGAGAAAGAGGGCGAGATCGGAGAAGAAAGGGCCAAACAAACAGGCGGTGTGACAGAACACAGAATGCAACAGTTAGGTTACATTTAGTAAAATGTACAAAAATGGTTGTCGGGAGTTCGAACCAGCAATGGTTCCAACACTTCGACTCGTGTCAGGATTAGACAAAGCTACTACGTGAAATTGACTACCACCATTGTGAATGGAAGTTTCACTTTTTTAACCAAAAATCTACAAGGGGCACTTTTTTAGAACTGTATAAATCACAATCCCTATGTGAGACAAGAAGACACGTCTGTCTCTTTTATGTGTGTTGTAAATAGAAAGAACCTCCTAACAAGAAGCGACTAACAATGTAAGTAATGAGGATTAACCTGTTTCACCAATAAAACCCTCTAAACAACTCTTAATATACATGCTCTCAGGATTGTATTTTCCGGACCATAGGGCGCACAGCCGATAAATTTTCTATTTTGGATCTTTTTTTATACATAAGGCGGATTATAGGGCGCCTTATTATAGGAGTCTTTTTTTTTTTTTTCCTAAATTAAAAACACTTTCATGTCTACATAACATGTAATAGAGTTTCTTTGGTCAAAACGTTGGATAGATTATGTTTTATAGATCATGTTCAAGCCGCTTTCTGACAGTCGCTTCCAGATGCGCCGTTTTGTGGGGGGTCGTATTTACTTGGCTCACCTTTGGCAGCGTCTTGTCCCAGTATTCTTTGTTGTAGCTGTGTAGCGTGCAAGGACCGAAGTGTAAAAAGTGTCAAAAGATGGAGCTAACTGTTTTAATGACATTCACACGTTCCTTAAATCAATAACGAAGCAGCATCTCCTCATCCGGAAATAACAAGTGAAAAACCGTCCCACCGGAACACTCTAATAACTAAAGTTCCTTGAGTGAAAAATGTAAACTCACTACACCGGTTTGTTTTAGCGCTTTCATGGCGTGTTTACTGACAGGTATATGTAAGAACTTTACAATACTTTATGATAGAAATGGCAACAGCGGAGGATGAATGTACCGTAGCAAGAAGATAGATAAATAGAAGAAGCTTATCGACTAAGTTGTCGGCATGAACTACAGAGACGGACACGCGCAATTTTAAAGGATTTATGCAGATCCCAAATACAGATCAGCATGTACAAACCCCATTTCCATATTAGTTGGGAAATTGTGTTGGATGTAAATATAAACTGAATACAATGATTTGCAAATAATGTTCAACCCATATTCAGTTGAATATGCTACAAAGACAACAAACTGATAAACATTTTTTTTTTTTGCAAATAATCATTAACTTTAGAATTTGATGCCAGCAACACATGAAAAAGAAGTTGGGAAAGGTGGCAATAAATAGTGATAATTTTGAGGAATGCTCATCAAACACTTATTTGGAACATCCCACAGGTGTGCAGGCTAATTAGGAACAGGTGGGTGCCATGATTGGGTATAAAAACAGCTTCCTAAAAAAATGCTCAGTCTTTCACAGGAAAGGATGGGGTGAGGTACACCCTTTGTCCACAACTGCGTGAGCAAATACTCAAACAGTTAAAGAACAACGTTTCTCAAAGTGCAGTTGCAAGAAATTTAGGGATTTCAACATCTACGGTCCATAATATCATCAAAAGGTTCAGAGAATCTGGAGAAATCACCCCACGTAAGCGGCATGGCCGGTAACCAACACTGAATGACTGTGACCTTCGATCCCTCAGACAACCCTGTATCAAAAAACGACCTCAATCTCTAAAGGATATCACCACATGGGCTCACAAACACTTCAGAAAACCACTGTCACTAAATACAGTTTGTCGCTACACCTGTAAGTGCAAGTTAAAACTCTACAATGCAAAGCGAAAGCCATTTATCAACAACATCCAGAAACGCCGCCGGCTTCTCTGGGCCCGAGATCATCTAAGATGAACTGATGCAAAGTGGAAAAGTGTTCTGTGGTCTGACGAGTCCACATTTCAAATTGTTTTTCGAAATGTTCGACATCGTGTCATCCTGACCAAAGGGGAAGCGAACCATCCAGACTGTTATCGACGCAAAGTTCAAAAGCCAGCATCTGTGATGGTATCTGGGTTCATTAGTGCCCAAGGCATGGGTAACTCACACATCTGTTGAGGCACCATTAACGCTGAAAGGTACATACAGGTTTTGGAACAACATATGCTGCCATCTAAGCGCCGTCTTTTTCATGGACGCCCCTGCTTATTTCAGCAAGACAATGCCAAGACACATTCAGCACGTGTTACAACAGCGTGGCTTTGTAAAAAAAGAGTGCGGGTACTTTCTTGGGCCGCCTGCAGTCCAGACCTGTTCTCCATCGAAAATGTGTCGCGCATAATGAAGCGTAAAATACGACAGCGGAGACCCCGGACTATTAAACGACTGACGCTCTACATAAAACAAGAATGGAAAATAATTCCACTTTCAAAGCTTCCCAAATAGTTTCCTCAGTTCCCAAATGTTATTGAGTGCTGTTAAAAGAAAAGGTGATGTAACACAGTGGTGAACATGCCCTTTCCCAACTACTTTGGCACGTGTTGCAGCCATACAATTCTAAGTTAATTATTATTTGCAAAAAAATAAAAAATACGTTTATGAGTTTGAACCAAAAATATCTTGTATTTGTTGTGCATTCAATTAAAAATGGGTTGAAAAAGATATTCCGTTTATATTTACAGCTAATACAATTTCCATCCATCCATCCATTTTCTACCGCTTATTCCCTTTCGGGGTCGCGGGGGGCGCTGGCGCCTATCTCAGCTACAATTTCCCAACTCATATGGAAACGGGGTTTGTACCAGAAGGTAAGAAAAGTTGCTTTTGCATAATATTGCGTAACAAAATGCCAGATAGTATGTCTTATATTATACACACAACATAATAATACTCGTATATTGAAGCACAGTGCAATCCATCAAGCGGTGCGGTTTCATAGCTTACCAAAGTCTTACTTAAGTGTTGATAGATTTTTGAGCGCCATGTGTAATGTTCTATATTTTCAATGGAACACATACAATGTTGGTATTGTTTACTTGAGTCATATTGCCATCATATTGCAGTCTACACGTATATCTCTTATGTTTGACACACTTATCATTACACCATTTACCAAATAAAATTGCTTTGAGGTCGGTAAGCAAAACCAGAATTAATCCGTACATTGAGGTGCACTGTCGAGGATTTTAAGTGTGCTTTATTGTTCGGAAAATACGGTATGTATATAATGTAGTAACAGGTACAGGCACATTTTGCCTATCTTTCACAGTCATTATATAAAACATATGACATGTATTATGAATTTTAAAATTAACGTAAAAAAAAGGTCGGCTTACAGTGATCACTTCCTGTGTGCCAATTTTTACATCATCGACTGATCATCTGCTTCTTGTTTCCCTGTTTCCTGTAAGTTTATTGTAGATCATAAATCATGCCTCTCAGCTGGACAGAAGGCGACTGTTAATAACATAATCTGACAATTTGGGACACGTTGACAGCCATATTGGACCTGGAATTAGTGAGAATGACACAAAAAGCACTTGTTTCTTTGCAAGGATTATGAGACATTTTTCATCTAAATGGGAATACATGAACATCTGAGCTGTAGGGATACTAATGACAGCAGACCTTGTACAGTACGTGATGTCTAATTATGTTTGTTGTCTCTCATAAAATCTGCAGTGAGCAGAAACCGGTAATGAAGAAAAAAAACGTTGTGATACATTTTTTTAATTAATGTGTCGCGTATGCTTACAATGACCAACATACATAAATATTAAATGTTATTATAAATGTGCCCATTACTACATTATCATATATTTATATCATGTATATAAAACCCTAATGGAGTTGTTTGGATGTTTTAAGGGCTCTATAGGCAGAATTGAACGGCTCTCATAGGCTCCATTTTAAGTGGACTTTAGCTCACATTTGTTTAATATTTCAAATGCATTTTAAATAATCCATCCCTTGTCATGTCTTTCGTAATTATTGTGAACAGTAGGCAAAATTCCAAAACAAGTGCAGTTCCCCTCTAACTTCTTTGCTTAATCGATTCCATGATTTAATTCCACACACTGATACGCTAACGATCTTAAGTGTTGTACGTGAATACGACATTTTTCTCGGAGGTTATATTTCTCTTCTTTTGTTGAAAATAATTGTTGTACTGTACATTCTGGGGGAGCAGGTTCTAGTTGGCTTTTTTGCACATTTTTAGCTGTTTACAAATTCATTGTATTATTGAATTACAGTATTTATCATTCGTAAAATAAAGGGTTTGTATGTTCTCGACATCCAACATTATGTATTATTTCAAATTACTTTTTGTGCAAAACAGGTTAATGACTGAAGCGTACTTTTGTAGTTATTTCCCACTAACAATAGAGAATATAGAGTGACTCTTTGTCCAATACATATTTTGTTTTATTCGTTATGTAAGTATTTCTGGCCACTTTATTTTATTTTTATATTTAATGAGATTTCCAGTCCATTTTATCATCTATTATTACACACAATATAATACATTCTCCTGCTACCATGGTGTTCTCCTGTGCTCACCTTTTTTTTTCTCTCTTCTGCAGTTGCGTGTGGCACTAAGAGCAGCGCAATTGGGCACAGCTGAAATAAATCAGCAGTACTGACTATTTAAGCCAAGTAACGGAAGCTGGAAGGCGATGGTATCTACTTTCAGAATGCTTACATCTGAAGCTTCAGGATCTCCTCCAGCTCGGGATTACTCTCCCTAAATGGACCATCATCTATCCAGTTTATGGTTTGCCCATTTTTTTTTGTCTCCTGTCTAGTTTTTGCCTTTTGTTACATTTTGTTATTTTTGATCCATGCACTGATATATCATTGCAAAAAATTGTATTTCGTATGTGTGTTTGTGCTTCTCCTCTGTTACCGAATAGTATCATTTTAGTTTTGATAAGGTTTAAGGATACCGTATTTTTCGGACTATAAGTCGCAGTTTTTTTCATAGTTTGGCCGGGGGTGCGACTTATACTCAGGAGCGACTTATGTGTAAAATTATTAAAACATTAACGTAAAGTATCAAAAAATATTATAAGAGACTGGACGTATAAGATTTAATCGGATTTAGCGATTAGGAGTGACAGATTGTTTGGTAAACGTATAGCATGTTCTATATGTTATAGTTATTTGAATGACTCTTACCATAATATGTTACGTTAACATACCAGGCACCTTCTCAGTTGGTTATTTATGCGTCATATAACCTACACTTATTCAGCCTGTTGTTCACTATTCTTTAT
Source organism: Nerophis ophidion (assembly GCF_033978795.1). Classification (NCBI taxonomy): domain Eukaryota; kingdom Metazoa; phylum Chordata; class Actinopteri; order Syngnathiformes; family Syngnathidae; genus Nerophis; species Nerophis ophidion. The sequence goes on from NC_084619.1 coordinate 39,795,039, forward strand.
TTATTTTAAATTGCCTTTCAAATGTCTATTCTTGGTGTTGGGTTTTTTCAAATACATTTCCCCCAAAAATGAGACTTGTACGCCAGTGCGACTTGTATATGTTCAATGTTTTTAATTTGTTAATTCGTTCTGTTATATATATATATAACAATATAACTATATATATATATATATATATATATATATATATATATATATATATATATATATATATATATATATATATATATATATATATATATATTATCCTCTGTGTATACTCTCCTAAACAATACACAATCCTATCTTCTTCAAATAGTACTAACTTTAAGTCTTTTGTGACTTTACAAATGTCATTTACATAGAGATGGAACAATTTTGGTCCCAGGATTGACCCCTGGGTTGCGCCACAATATATATTTATCACCATCACGTATTGCTTCCTGTTGGTTTAGTAACTTCTTACCTAGTTTAACACCAGCCCTCTAATGCCATAGTGTTAAAGTTTTTTAATTAAAATATTATGATTTATTGTGTCAAATGCTTTAGTTAAAGCCATAAATACTGAAGCTGCACACTGTTTACCATCTATTGCATTGGTATTTAAATGGAAGATGCGAGACTACTGGTCTGGGTAAGGAGTCAGTTAAATTAGAACACGTTTTTTCTGCTGTGATTATTTCAGAGTTGGACATGTGTTCTACTGAGGTGGCTAACTATGATGCGTGCAGTTTATCAAAGCAACAAACAAACAATCGGAAAATTCCCGTCGTATCAATTCCTAGATATGGTCGTAATTATACTAAATGCACTGGGCATAATAAACACAACATTATTAATATAGCTACTACGGATAATTTGATCAAAAATTCCCTAAAACAGCCCACTACCTATAATATAGGTTTTTTAAACATAAGATCATTGTCCCCCAAAACGTTGTTAGTTAATGATATCATCAGAGACAACAATCTTAACGTCATCGGTCTCAGCGAAACCTGGCTTAAACCAAACAACTTTTTTGCGCTAAATGAGGCATGTCCTCCTAACTTTACACATGCGGATATTGCCCGTCCTCTTAAAAGGGGTGGGGGGGTCGCACTAATATACAACGAAAACTTTAACCTTAGTCCTAACATAAATAATAAATATAAATCGTTTGAGGTGCTTACTATGAGGTCTGTCACACCGCTGCCTCTACACCTGGCTGTTATCTACCGCCCCCCAGGGCCCTATTCGGACTTTATCAATTAATTCTCAGAGTTCGTTGCTGATCTAGTGACACACGCCGATAATATAATCATAATGGGGGACTTTAATATCCATATGAATACCCCATCGGACCCACCGTGCGTAGCGCTCCAGACTACAATTGATAGCTGTGGTCTCACACGAATAATAAATGAACCCACGCATCGCAACGGTAATACGATAGACCTAGTGCTTGTCAGGAGTGTCACCGTTTCCAAAGTTACGATACTCCCGTATACTAAAGTATTGTCCGATCATTACCTTATAAAATTCGAGGTTCAGACGCATGTTCGTCAAACTAATAATAATAATAACTGCTATAGCAGCCGCAACATTAATACGGCCACAACGACAACTCTTGCTGACCTACTGCCCTCGGTAATGGCACTATTCGCAAAGTATGTGGGCTCTATTTATAACCTCACTAACAAGTTTAACGACGCCCTGCGTGAAACCATTGATAACATAGCACCGCTAAAGTTAAAAAAGGCTCCAAAAAAGCATACCCCGTGGTTTACAGAAGAAACTAGAGCTCAGAAATTATTATGTAGAAAGCTGGAACGCAAATGGCGCACGACTAAACTTGAGGTGCACCATCAAGCATGGAGTGATGGTTTAATAACTTATAAACGCATGCTTACCTTAGCTAAAGTTAAATATTACTCAAATCTCATCCACCGTAATAAAAACGATCCTAAATTTTTGTTTAGTACGGTAGCATCGCTAACCCAACAAGGGACCCCTTCCAGTAGCTCCACCCACTCAGCTGAAGACTTTATGCAATTCTTTAATAAGAAAATTGAAGTCATTAGAAAGGACATTAAAAACAATGCGTCCCAGCTACAACTGGGTTCTATTAACACAGACACGATTGTATATACGGCGGATACTGCCCTCCAAAATAGTTTCTCTCGTTTTGAGGAAATAACATTAGAGGAATTGTTACAACGTGTAAATGGAATAAAACAAACAACATGTTTACTTGACCCACTTCCTGGGAAACTGATCAAGGAGCTCTTTGTATTATTAGGTCCATCAGTGCTAAATATTATAAACTTATCACTTTCCTCGGGCACTGTTCCCCTAGCATTCAAAAAAGCGGTTATTCATCCTCTTCTTAAAAGACCTAACCTCGATCCTGACCTCATGGTAAACTACCGACCGGTGTCTCACCTTCCCTTTATTTCAAAAATCCTCGAAAAAATTGTTGCGGAGCAGTTAAATGAACACTTAGCGTCTAACAATCTATGTGAAACCTTTTAATCCGGTTTCAGGGCAAATCACTCCACGGAGACAGCCCTCGCAAAAATGACTAATGATCTATTGCTAACGATGGATTCCGATTCGTCATCTATGTTGCTGCTCCTCGATCTTAGCGCTGCTTTCGATACCGTCGATCATAATATTTTATTAGAACGTATCAAAACACAAATTGGTATGTCAGACTTAGCCCTGTCTTGGTTTAACTCTTATCTTACTGATGCAGTGCATCTCCCATAACAATGTGACCTCGGACTACGTTAAGGTAACGTGTGGAGTTCCCCAGGGTTCGGTCCTTGGCCCTGCACTCTTCAGTGTCTACATGCTGCCGCTAGGTGACATCATACACAAATACGGTGTTAGCTTTCACTGCTATGCTGATGACACCCAACTCTACATGCCCCTAACGCTGACCAACACGGCGGATTGTAGTCAGCTGGAGGCGTGTCTTAATGAAATCAAACAATGGATGTCCGCTAACTTTTTGCAACTCAACGCCAAAAAAACGGAAATGCTGATTATCGGTCCTGCTAGACACCGACCTCTATTTAATAATACAACTTTAACATTTGACAACCAAACAATTAAACAAGGCGACTCGGTAAAGAATCTGGGTGTTATCTTTGACCCAACTCTCTCCTTTGAGTCACACATTAAAAGCGTTACTAAAACGGCCTTCTTTCATCTCCGTAATATCGCTAAAATTCGCTCCATTCTGTCCACTAAAGACGCTGAGATCATTATCCATGCGTTTGTTACGTCTCGCCTCGACTACTGTAACGTATTATTTTCGGGTCTACCCATGTCTAGCATTAAAAGATTACAGTTGGTACAAAATGCGGCTGCTAGACTTTTGACAAGAACAAGAAAGTTTGATCACATTACGCCTGTACTGGCTCACCTGCACTGGCTTCCTGTGCACTTAAGATGTGACTTTAAGGTTTTACTACTTACGTATAAAATACTACACGGTCTAGCTCCATCCTATCTTGCAGATTGTATTGTACCATATGTCCCGGCAAGAAATCTGCGTTCAAAGGACTCCGGCTTATTAGTGATTCCCAAAGCCCAAAAAAAGTCTGGGGGCTATAGAGCGTTTTCATTTCGGGCTCCAGTACTCTGGAATACCCTCCCGGTAACAGTTCGAGATGCCACCTCAGTAGAAGCATTTAAGTCTCACCTTAAAACTCATTTGTATACTCTAGCCTTTAAATAGACTCCCTTTTTAGACCAGTTGATCTGCCGTTTCTTTTCTTTTTCTCCTATGTCCCACTCTCCCTTGTGGAGGGGGTCCGGTCCGATCCGGTGGCCATGTACTGCTCGCCTGTGTATCGGCTGGGGACATCTCTGCGCTGCTGATCCGCCTCCGCTTGGGATGTTTTCCTGCTGGCTCCGCTGTGAACGGGACTCTCGCTGCTGTGTTGGATCCGCTTTGGACTGGACTCTTGCGACTGTGTTGGATCCATTATGGATTGAACTTTCACAGTATCATGTTAGACCCGCTGGACATCCATTGCTTTTCTCCTCTCCAATGTTCTCATAGTCATCATTGTCACCGACGTCCCACTGGGTGTGAGTTTTCCTTGCCCTTATGTGGATCTACCGAGGATGTCGTAGTGGTTTGTGTTGTGGTTTGTGCAGCCCTTTGAGACGCTAGTGATTTAGGGCTATATAAGTAAACATTGATTGATTGATTGATTGATATTCTCTTCAGTTATTACCATTGCGGTTGAAACGTTAGCTCGGTATCTGTATTGGTTGTCCGTGAGTGTTCTATATTAATGAATTTGTCCAATCTGTTATTAAATAGTTTGAAAAAATTCTGAAAGTAAAGAAACAAGACTGTAATTTGTAAACTGGTGTTTGTCTTCAGTCTTATAAATTGGTACAACTTTTGCTATCATCATTTAATTTGGGAATTTGCCTGATAGGTTACTGATACATTATTGGTTCTGAAATCTCTTCAAAAACAATTTTTATAATTTCTATATCAATTCCATTAGGGCTATAACCATAACCGAGCTATGGGGCGACATAGCATAGCTCGGTTGGTAGAGTGTCCGTGCCTGCAACTTGAGGGTTCCGGGTTCCATTCCTGCTTCCCCCATCCTAGTTACTGCTGTTGTGTCCTTGGGCAAGACAGTTTACCCACATGCTCCCAGTGCTACCCACACTGGTTTAAATGGAACTTAGATATTGGGTTTCACTATGTAAAGCGCTTTGAGTCACTAGAGAAAAGCGCTATATAAATAAAAATTCACTTCACTTCACTTCCATTACAATGTATTGATGTCTTAGTTTGCAATTATTCATGATTTTAACAATTTCGTTTTGTGTTATGTCCTTGAGGAACATCTAGTTGGGATTTTTCATTTAGACATGGACAACATTTATTTAATCTGATCATCATTTGGATTAGAATGTTACTGTGTACATGAACCCTGAAAAAAATGATGTGACTATGACGTGCATTTTCATGCCTTAAGTCAAAAAACAGTGGAACCTCGATTCACAAACTCTAACTTTCAGATTGAGCCAAACATGCCTCTGTGTGCGACCAATGTCTCGGTGCACGGTTACATTATTCATTTTATCATTTATTTATTCATTTAATTGTCCACTAAAACCAATATGGTAGCAACCATTTTGATGAGAAGACTTTCTCTAAAACAACACCACCGACGTCAAATCCTGTTTGTTTTGCTTGGTGTACTAGCCTAGTGGTGCCGCTGCACACCACTAGGCTGCACACCACTATGCTGCACACCACGTCGGGGTGCAGATGTCACCGACTGATGCATAAGGAGTGGTCACCCCGGGTCACGACTTCATGTGCAAGTCCAGTCCATTGAGAGACCAGCAGGAGATCATCTTGAATGGAGACAAGTCAGCAGCACAGAGACGTCACCAGTCTTACTGTCAGTAAGATAGGAGTTAAACCAAGAAAAGGCTAAGTCTGACGTACCAATATGTGTTTTAATAGAATGTTTTATAAACGGTATCAAACACAGCGCTAGGATCAAGTAGCAACAACATGGATGACACATCAGCATCCATACTTAGCAATTAGTCACTTTTGCGTGGGCTGTCTCAGTCGTGACTTTCCCTGAAACCTGAAACTTCTGGCAGAACAGTTGACTTCCCATTACCTGCCTTGATAAAATACCAGTGTGGAGGGGGTGTGGTCGCCACGTCTCCTGCGGTAAGGCCGTTTGCAGGGGCCGGCTACGAAGCAGCTGACAGGTGAGTGGATTTCCCAGCTGAAGCGGGTTATCTAATCACCTGTCTCCTTTATTAGCAGCGTCTGAGGCCATGAGGGGGGAGAGACAGGCGAGTGGAGCGAGACAGCGCTGAAAAGGCAAAAGAAAGACGAAACAAAGACATTTTCGAGCCCTGGACTGCAGGAGCGAGACAGCGCTGAAAAGCCAAAAAGACCAAATATAAGACTTTGTTGAGCTCTGGAGTGCAGGTCCGATCCTTTCGGCCAACCACAGAGAACTCACACAGAGACTTCCACATCCATATTTAGAGGTTTGAACACTTAAAACACAATATAAAGTGTTGTAAAATACCTTACTTGAAATAAAACATAACACGGTGGTGATGTATCAACTTTCTATCTAATATCAAGGCAAAACGACAACGACAAGCTGCTGTCATGTAAGTGCTGCTCTTACAACAGACACACACACACATAAGTCCCTTTTGTGCCCTCATCAACGGTCAGAAATCACTTTAACAACCCTATTTCTACAAAAATAAACATTTAAAAAAGTAAAATCCACTTACATTAACATCAGCAAAGAATGAGCTGAAGACAAAGGAGGCGGTAGAGATGGGTTTGTGTGTATCCTCTTGGAAGAGGCACTGCTGAACGAAAGGTAGTCTTCTCCTTTGCTGTGAAATAGGTCTGATTGAGCAGCTTTTCCCAGAAAAGTCTGGTGTCATTACAATTAAAACTTGCTGTGGTACGAAGCCTGCTTCGTAAATTCTTACATTTGTGCGAGTGCCATTAAAGTACTCCTCACAAATAGTCTTTTTTTTTTTAAACTGCACATTAATTACATCCTTCTTTCTACTCTGGTCTGTTGTCATTGTAGGACAATGGACAAACCTTGTCAAAAGGCGAAACAACGCAGAAAAGGCACACCTGTTAAAGCGCTGAGAAGTGACTATTAGTGTGCTGTACTGCACAGCAACTGACATGGAGGGCTCCGCCTTTCCAAAAATTCAGCAAACGCAACACAAAACACATGAATAAATGAAGCGTCCATACACAGAGACCTGGTTCGCACACAGAGGCACATTTGCCTCAATCTAAAAGTTCGTAAATCAGAAAGTTTGCAATTCGAGGGGTACGTAAATCGAGGTTGCACTGTAATTTTTGGAGCGAGGGAGAATCGGAAGTGGCAAATATGCATTTGTGGAGGGGCAAGTGTCATTTGTTTATCAACGTCTGCCTCAAGTAATTGATTATATGGTAAACACACATCCCCTTTATACTTCCTCGGCGGGGGTGATGTAAGCATGTTGGATCACTTTAAAGAGGATTTATCATGATTGAAAACACACATTGGATATGCTCTTGTGAAGTGAAGTGAATTGTAATTATATAATTTACTTTACATAGTGAAACCTATTATCTACATCTTTAAAGGGGAACATTATCACCAGACCTATGTAAGCGTCAATATATACCTTGATGTTGCAGAAAAAGGACCATATATTTTTTTAACCGATTTCTGAACTCTAAATGGGTGAATTTTGGCGAATTAAACACCTTTCTATTATTCGCTCTCGAGGCGATGACGTCATGCCTCGTCGGTGTGTTGTCGGAGGGTGTAACAACATGATCAGGGGCGGATTCAAGTTGTCTTACGTGGAGTGTGCATCGATTAGCACGGCATGCTAATCAATGCTAACATGCTATTTAAGCTAGCTGTGTATACATATTGCATCGTTATGCCTCATTTGTAGCTATATTTGCATCCAGCCTTTCCCTTCACCCACATTTAATGCCAAACAAACACTTACCAATCGACGGATTCATGTTTTTTTTTTTTTTTTTTTTTTTTTTTTTTTCCAAGATGGCGGCGCCCGGACGGGCTGCGCTCTCGAGGAGCTGCTGCTAAAGATGGAACATTTGGCAGAAATACCAGACAATTCCACAAACTTTATGGCTGGCTCACATCGTGGTCACTCCGTGATCACGTACGACCGCCAGACACTTCTGGATGTGGACACATCGGGCCGTTTTGGACCGATAGACACTTGCGTGCTAGACTTGCTAACTAGCATGGGATTACATCGGCGGCTACATCCAGCGGCCTGTGAAGCAGGGGAGTCTAGTAGCAGTGGGGGCCGTCTACGGAGCAGACGCCAGCGGTGTGATCGGAAACGCGGATGCCGAGCGGGGCTAAAAACAAAGCAGAAGGCTAATCCCCACAGAACACCACTTTCCTCCATCCCGAAGACGGATTTAGATGGAAAATGCGCGACTACTGGTCTGGGTAAGGAGTCTGTTAAATTAGAACAAGTTGTTTCTGCTTTGAGTGTTTCAGAGTTGGACATGTGTTTTACTGAGGTGGCTAACTATGATGCGTGCAGTTTATCAAAGCAACAAACAAACAATCGGAAAATCCCCGTTACTGAGGTGGCTAACCATGATGCGTGCAGTTTATCAAAGCAACAAACAAACAATCGGAAAATCCCCGTTACTGAGGTGGCTAACCATGATGCGTGCAGTTTATCAAAGCAACAATCAAACAATCGGAAAATTCCTGTCTTATCAATTCCTAGATATGGTCGTAACTATACTAAATGCACTGGGCATAATAAACACAACATTATTAATATTGCTACTACGGATAATTTGATCAAAAACTCCCTAAAACAGCCCACTACCTATAATGTAGGTTTTTTAAACATAAGATCATTGTCTCCCAAAACGTTGTTAGTTAATGATATTATCAGAGACAACAATCTTAACGTCATCGGTCTCAGCGAAACCTGGCTTAAACCAAACGACTTTTTTGCGCTAAATGAGGCATGTCCTCCTAACTTTACACATGCGCATATTGCCCGTCCGCTCAAAAGGGGTGGGGGGGTCGCACTAATATACAACGAAAACTTTAACCTTAGTCCTAACATAAATAATAAATATAAATCGTTTGAGGTGCTTACTATGAGGTCTGTCACACCGCTGCCTCTACACCTGGCTGTTATCTACCGCCCCCCAGGGCCCTATTCGGACTTTATTAATGAATTCTCAGAGTTCGTTGCTGATCTAGTGACACACGCCGATAATATAATCATAATGGGGGACTTTAATATCCATATGAATACCCCATCGGACCCACCGTGCGTAGCGCTCCAGACTGTAATTGATAGCTGTGGTCTCACACAAATAATAAATGAACCCACGCATCGCAACGGTAATACGATAGACCTAGTGCTTGTCAGGGGCATCACCGTTTCCAAAGTTACGATACTCCCGTATACTAAAGTATTGTCCGATCATTACCTTATAAAATTCGAGGTTCAGACGCATGTTCGTCAAACTAATAATAATAATAACTGCTATAGCAGCCGCAACATTAATACAGCCACAACGACAACTCTTGCGGACCTACTGCCCTCGGTAATGGCACCATTCCCAAAGTATGTGGGCTCTATTGATAACCTCACTAACAACTTTAACGACGCCCTGCGCGAAACCATTGATAACATAGCACCGCTAAAGTTAAAAAAGGCTCCAAAAAAGCGCACCCCGTGGTTTACAGAAGAAACTAGAGCTCAGAAATTATTATGCAGAAAGCTGGAACGCAAATGGCGCACGACTAAACTTGAGGTGCACCATCAAGCATGGAGTGATGGTTTAATAACTTATAAACGCATGCTTACCTTAGCTAAAGCTAAATATTACTCAAATCTCATCCACCGTAATAAAAACGATCCTAAATTTTTGTTTAGTACGGTAGCATCGCTAACCCAACAAGGGACTCCTTCCAGTAGCTTAACCCACTCAGCTGATGACTTTATGCAATTCTTTAGTAAGAAAATTGAAGTCATTAGAAAGGAGATTAAAGACAATGCGTCCCAGCTACAACGGGGTTCTATTAACACTGACACGATTGCATATACGGCGGATACTGCCCTCCAAAATAGTTTCTCTCGTTTTGAGGAAATAACATTAGAGGAATTGTTACAACGTGTTAAGGGAATAAAACAGACAACATGTTTACTTGACCCTCTTCCTGGGAAACTGATCAAGGAACTCTTTGTATTATTAGGTCCATCAGTGCTAAATATTATAAACTTATCACTCTCCTCGGGCACTGTTCCCCTAGCATTCAAAAAAGCGGTTATTCATCCTCTTCTTAAAAGACCTAACCTCGATCCTGACCTCATGGTAAATTACCGACCGGTGTCTCACCTTCCCTTTATTTCAAAAATCCTTGAAAAAATTGTTGCGGAGCAGTTAAATGAACACTTAGCGTCTAACAATCTATGTGAAACCTTTCAATCCGGTTTCAGGGCAAATCACTCGACGGAGACAGCCCTCGCAAAAATGACTAATGATCTATTGCTAACGATGGATTCTGATGCGTCATCTATGTTGCTGCTCCTCGATCTTAGCGCTGCTTTCGATACCGTCGATCATAATATTTTATTAGAACGTATCAAAACACGAATTGGTATGTCAGACTTAGCCCTGTCTTGGTTTAACTCTTATCTTACTGATAGGATGCAGTGTGTCTCCCATAACAATGTGACCTCGGACTACGTTAAGGTAACGTGTGGAGTTCCCCAGGGTTCGGTCCTTGGCCCTGCACTCTTCAGCATCTACATGCTGCCGCTAGGTGACATCATACGCAAATACGGTGTTAGCTTTCACTGTTATGCTGATGACACCCAACTCTACATGCCCCTAAAGCTGACCAACACGCCGGATTGTAGTCAGCTGGAGGCGTGTCTTAATGAAATTAAACAATGGATGTCCGCTAACTTTTTGCAACTCAACGCCAAAAAAACGGAAATGCTGATTATCGGTCCTGCTAGACACCGAACTCTATTTAATAATACAACTCTAACATTTGACAACCAAACAATTAAACAAGGCGACACGGTAAAGAATCTGGGTATTATCTTCGACCCAACTCTCTCCTTTGAGGCACACATTAAAAGCGTTACTAAAACGGCCTTCTTTCATCTCCGTAACATCGCTAAAATTCGCTCCATTCTGTCCACTAAAGACGCTGAGATCATTATCCATGCGTTTGTTACGTCTCGCCTCGACTACTGTAACGTATTATTTTCGGGTCTCCCCATGTCTAGCATTAAAAGATTACAGTTGGTACAAAATGCGGCTGCTAGACTTTTGACAAGAACAAGAAAGTTTGATCACATTACGCCTGTACTGGCTCACCTGCACTGGCTTCCTGTGCACTTAAGATGTGACTTTAAGGTTTTACTACTTACGTATAAAATACTACACGGTCTAGCTCCATCTTATCTTGCCGATTGTATTGTACCATATGTCCCGGCAAGAAATCTGCGTTCAAAGGATTCCGGCTTATTAGTGATTCCCAAAGCCCAAAAAAAGTCTGCGGGCTATAGAGCATTTTCCGTTCGGGCTCCAGTACTCTGGAATACCCTCCCGGTAACAGTTCGCGATGCCACCTCAGTAGAAGCATTTAAGTCTCACCTTAAAACTCATTTGTATACTCTAGCCTTTAAATAGACTCCCTTTTTAGACCAGTTGATCTGCCGTTTCTTTTCTTTTTCTTCTATGTCCCACTCTCCCGTGTGGAGGGGGTCCGGTCCGATCCGGTGGCCATGTACTGCTCGCCTGTGTATCGGCTGGGGACATCTCTGCGCTGCTGGTCCGCCTACGCTTGGGATGGTTTCCTGCTGGCTCCGCTGTGAACGGGACTCTCGCTGCTGTGTCTTGGATCCTCTTTGGACTGGACTCCCGCGACTGTGTTGTATCCATTGTGGATTGAACTTTCACAGTATCATGTTAGACCCGCTCGACATCCATTGCTTTCCTCCTCTCTAAGGTTCTCATAGTCATCATTGTCACCGACGTCCCACTGGGTCATTATTGTCACCAATGTCCCACTGGGTGTGAGTTTTCCTTGCCCTTATGTGGGCCTACCGAGGATGTCGTGGTGGTTTGTGCAGCCCTTTGAGACACTAGTGATTTAGGGCTATATAAGTAAACATTGATTGATTGATTGATGTTGCACATGTGTCAAAAGATCCGAAACTCCCTCGTCTGCACATTTTACCGGCGATGCTACGACGGACATGGCACAGAAATGTATGGATATCTTGCGACACTAAAAGCAGATGCATTTCCAACGATAAAGTCAATGAAATCACAAAGGGGAGTTTTGTTGATGTTATTGACTTATGTGCTTATCTTTATATTTGTTTGCGGCATGACTGCCAGGTAATCGATACTAACATGCTATTTAGGCTAGCTGTATGTACATTTGTAGCTATATTTGCATCCAGCCTTTCACTCCACCCTAATTTAATGCCAAACAAACGCTTACCAATCAACAGATTTAAGTTGCTCCTGCACATTTTACCCGGCGATGCTACGACAGACATGGCACAGAGATGGATGGATACCCTGCGACACTCAATCGTTGGTTAGAAGGCGATCGCCGAATAGCTTCAATAGCTATTCGCTCAATAGCTTCAGTTTCTTCTTCAATTTCGTTTTCGCTATCTGTCTCCATACTCCAACCATCCGTTTCAATACATGCGTAATCTGAAATCGCTTAAGCCGCTGAAATCCGAGTCTGAATCCGAACTAATGTCGCTATATCTTGCTGTGCTATCCGTCATGTTGGCATCACTAAATGATGTCACAGGAAAATGGATGATGGATTTAAAGACAGCGAAAATCAGGCACTTTAAAGCCTTTGTTCGGGATATTCCATGATGGGTAAAATTTTGAAAAAAACTTCGAAAAATAAAATAAGCCACTGTGAACTGATTTCTATTGGTTTTAACCCTTCTGAAATTGTGATAATGTTCCCCTTTAAGCGGCATTTAAACCGGTGTGAATGGCACTGGTAGCAGGTGAGTAAAGTGTCTTGCCCAAGGACAATACGGCAGTAACTATGAAGACAGAATTGAACCTGGAACCCTTAAGTTGCTGGCACGTCCGATCTATCAACCAAGCCACGCCACTCCCAACTTTGTGTCAGTTCTGTGTGAATTTTGCTCCACATTCACTTTTACAACACACTTTTTGAGTCTGTCTGCAAGATGTTTGAATCTGGCTTAACACCCAAATTTCAAATGGAATTACGGCCAACCCGTTTAAAAGAATTAAACCGTTTTTTTAAACTGTCCATTGTTTAAATATATATCTTAAAGTTGTCACTGCTATTTATTTTCCAGACGGACAAAAATAAATTTCATAAACAGTATATAGATTCATGTGTTTTCACAACATTGGGTACACCTACACACTTTTGCATAAAACAGCTGCTTTTACCTGTATTTGTGTCACAGCATGTCGCACTTTGGTGTGAATTGATTAACGTGGACCCCGACTTAAACAAGTTGAAAAACTTATTCGGGTGTTACCATTTAGTGGTCAATTGTACGGAATATGTACTGAACTGGGGAATCTACTAATAAAAGTATCAATCAATCAATTATGCACATCCCACAATTAAATGAAAATAATACTTTATCCAATTTTTATATGCGTTTCTTTTTAGCCTTAAAGCAGATAAGCAGAGCTTATGTCCACCTTGCTGTGACATGACCGCAACGTAACATGACCACAAAACCCCACCAACAGAGGCATCCTTAACTGCGTTCAAGCTCATGCCAAAATGCATAAACCTTCAGATTAGACACTTTGGCATTGTTTAACATGGTAACATTTTAATGTCAAAAGAAGTTCCGCATTTAGATATAAGATTTATATTAACGGTAGCAGAACATGCACATTTATTTTGTGCTTTAAACAGAAAACTATTACCAAATTGCTTTACTTCTCCTACAAATGTTTGCATACATCCAGTAGCAATAAATGTGTATTCCGCTTTACCTGCCTTCGCCCGAATGCAGCTGGAATAGGCTTCAGCCCCACCCCCATGTGACCCAGAGATGGACAAGCAGTAGAAAATGGATGGATGGATGTACCCTTACAGTAGAGAGAAATGTAGAAAAACAACTAGCTGACCACAGATTGTAAAAAAAAAATGTATATTTCAAATATGGTTAAAGCTTTATTTCTTACAAAATATTTCCACATTAATCTTCTGGAGTAAAAAAAAAAAAAAACTATTACATAACTCCATTTGTCTTTATTTACGCCTTGAGGTCACTTGTGCCAGTTATTGATTCATTGCAGAATCTGAAGGCTTTGCAAAGGGTTGACAACAGTGCATTAGTGTTAATGCCACTGAGGGAGAATCTGTCAGGAAGATACGCAAACAATGTGCACTGCATGTGAAAAGCACCTATGCAGGGGTCACACCAAGAAACATGTATGCAGAGTAATATAGAGCAAGCAATGGTATCCCATTGTACAAATCCAAGGCCTAGCTGCCCTTGAGCAAGGCACCAGGCACTGGAAAGCTGCCACTGCTCCATGGTATGACTGATTGTGTATGGTAGTTTTCTACGGGTTCAATGGAGAATAAAAATGTTTGCATGAATGAAACTATAAATAAAACCTTGACTAAATCTATTTGATTGACTATAGAAGAAAGGACGGTAGAACAGGGGTTAGTGCATGTGCATCACAATACTTAGGTCCTGAGTTGAATATTGGGCTCGGCATCTTTCTGTGTGGAGTTTGCATGTTCTCCCCCTGACTGCGTGGATTCCCTCTGGGTACTCCGGCTTCCTCCCACCTCCAAAGACATTCACCTGGGGATAGGTTGATTGGCAACACTAAATTGGCCCCAGTGTGTGAATGTGAGTGTGAATGTTGTCTGTCTATCTGTGTTGGCCCTGCGATGATGTGGCGACTTGTTCAGGGTGTACACCGCCTTCTGCCCGAATGCCGCTGAGATAGGCTCCAGCACCCCCCGCCACCACAAAAGAGGACAAGCGGTAGGAAATTGATGGGGATGGATGGATAGAGGAAATATCCCTGATGGTGTAATGGTATACAAACTGCTGCCTTTTGTTCTTGTAGATCAGGGGTTTCAGACATTGCGGCCCGCAAGACATTATTCTGCTGCCCCCACCTTAATATTAAAGTTTAATGTAAGTGCAGCCCGCGAGTTTTATATGAATGGCGCTTGACAGCGTTGTGTTATTTGGGTCCAAAATGGCTCTTTTTACAAACCCTGTTTCCATATTAATTGGGAAATTGTGTTAGATGCAAATATAAACAGAATACATTGATTTGCAAATCATGTTCCAACCCATATTCAATTGAATATGCTACAAAGACAACATATTTGATTTTCAAACTGATAAACTTATTTTTTTTTTTTGCAAATAATCATTAACTTTGAAATTTGATGCCAGCAACATGTGACAAAGTAGTTGGGAAAGGGCATGTTCACCATTGCATTACATCACCTTTTCTTTTAACAACACTCAATAAATGTTTGGGAACTGAGGAAACTAATTGGTGAAGCTTTGAAAGTGGAATTCTTTCCCATTCTTGTTTTATGTACAGCTTCAGTCGTTCAACAGTCGGGGGTCTCCGCTGTCGTATTTTACGCTTCATAATGCACCACACGTTTTCAATAGGAGACAGGTCTGGACTGCAAGCGGGCCAGGAAAGTACCCGTACTCTTTTTTTTACAAAGCCACGCTGTTGTAACACATGCTGAATGTGTCTTGGCATTGTCTTGCTGAAACAAGCTGGGGCGTCCATGAAAAAGACGGCGCTTAGATGGCAGCATATGTTGTTCCAAAACCTGTATGTACCTTTCAGCATTAATGGTGCCTTCACAGATGTGTAAGTTACCCATGCCTTGGGCACTAATGCACACCAATATCATCACAGATGCTGACTTTTGAACTTTGTGTCCATAAAAGTCTGGATGGTTCGCTTTCCCTTTGGTCTGGATGACACGATGTTGAATGTTTCCAAAAACTATTTGAAATGTGGACTCGTCAGACCATAGAACACTTTTCCACTTTGCATCAGTCCATTTTAGATGATATCGGGCCCAGAGAAGCCGGCTGCGTTTCTGGATGTTGTTGATAAATGGCTTTTGCTTTGCATAGTAGAGCTTAAACTTGCACTTACAGATGTAGCGACCAACTGTATTTAGTGACAGTGGTTTTCTGAAGTGTTCCTGAGCCCATGGGGTGATATCCTTTAGTGATTGATGTCGGTTTTTGATACTGTGCCGTTTGAGGGATCAAAGGTCGCGGTCATTCCCTTTTTGGTCGCGGGGCGCGCTGGTGCCTATCTCAGCTACAATCGAGCGGAAGGCGGGGTACACCCTTGACAAGTCGCCACCTCATCTTAGTGCCAACACTGATAGACAACATTCACACTCACATTCACACACTAGGGCCAATTTAGTGTTGCCAATCAACCTATCCCCAGGTGCATGTCTTTGGAAGTGGGAGGAAGCCGGAGTACCCGGAGGGAACCCACGCAGTCACGGGGAGGACATGCAAACTCCACACAGAAAGATCCCGAGCCCAGGATTGAACCCTGACTACTCAGGACTTTCGTATTGTGAGACAGACGCACTAACCCCTCAGCCACCGTGAAAATGATTATTTGCAAAAAAAAATGTTTTTATCCGTTTGAACATGTTGTCTTTGTAGCATATTCAACTGAATATGGGTTGAAAATGATTTGCAAATCATTGTATTCCGTTTATAGTTACATCTAATACAATTTTCCAAATTCATATGGAAACAGGGTTTGTACGTTCTGGGTTGCCTGCATTAGCGGAAAAGCAGCAAATGAGTGAAAGCGGCACAAACGTTGCCATGGAGACGAGGGTTTTCTTACGTGCCTGGCTGCAGTCACACCGCGACACCTGTCCGTCAGTAATAACAGTCCCCGATAACCTGGAAAAATTCAAACCATTATTTGTTTTTTTTATTGTTTTATTTGGATTGCCTCTCACGATCAATCAATCAATCAATCAATCAATCAATCAATCAATCAATGTTTACTTATATAGCCCTAAATCACTAGTGTCTCAAAGGGCTGCACAAACCACTACGACATCCTCGGTAAACCCACATAAGGGCAAGGAAAACTCACACCCAGTGGGACGTCGGTGACAATGATGACTATGAGAACCTTGGAGAGGAGGAAAGCCATGGATGTCGAGCGGGTCTAACATGACACTGTGAAAGTTCAATCCATAATGGATCCAACACAGTCGCAAGAGTCCAGTCCAAAGCGGATCCACCACAGCAGCAAGAGTCCCGTTAACAGCGGAGCCAGCAGGAAACCATCCCAAGCGGAGGCGGATCAGCAGCGCAGAGATGTCCCCAGCCGATACACAGGCGAGCAGTACATGGCCACCGGATCGGACCGGACCCCCTCCACAAGGGAGAGTGGGACATAGGAGAAAAAGAAAAGAAACGGCAGATCAACTGGTCTAAAAAGGAGTCTATTTAAAGGCTAGAGTATACAAATGAGTTTTAAGGTGAGACTTAAATGCTTCTACTGAGGTGGCATCTCAAACTTTTACCGGGAGGGCATTCCAGAGTACTGGAGCCCGAAATGAAAACGCTCTATAGCCCACAGACTTTTTTTGGGCTAATAAGCCGGAGTCCTTTGAACGCAGATTTCTTGCCGGGACATATGGTACAATACAATCGGCAAGATAGGATGGAGCTAGACCGTGTAGTATTTTATACGTAAGTAGTAAAACCTTAAAGTCACATCTTACGTGCACAGGAAGCCAGTGCAGGTGAGCCAGTACAGGCGTAATGTGATCAAACTTTCTTGTAAGCCGCATTTTGTACCAACTGTAATCTTTTAATGCTAGACATGGGGAGACCCGAAAATAATACGTTACAGTAATCGAGGCGAGACGTAACAAACGCATGGATAATGATCTCAGCGTCTTTAGTGGACAGAATGGAGCCAATTTTAGCGATATTACGGAGATGAAAGAAGGCCGTTTTAGTAACGCTTTTAATGTGTGACTCAAAGGAGAGAGTTGGGTCAAAGATAACACCCAGATTCTTTACCGTGTCGCCTTGTTTAATTGTTTGGTTGTCAAATGTTAGAGTTGTATCATTAAATAAAGGTCGGTGTCTAGCAGGACCGATAATCAGCATTTCCATTTTTTTGGCGTTAAGTTGCAAAAAGTTAGCGGACATCCATTGTTTAATTTCATTAAGACACGCCTCCAGCTGACTACAATCCGGCGTGTTGATGAACGATGAACACTACATATATTTCTATATGACGCCGGATAACACTCCTGGTGCTATTATCCGCTGACCGCTTTGTTGCTGTAGGGAGGAAAAGCAGAACGTCACACATTGCGGAAATAACATTATTCTCCGTGCATAGGCTAAATTAGGGCTGTGCGATATATCGATATTCACAATATATCGCGGGTTTGTCTCTGTGCGCTATAGAAAATGACCATATTGTGATATTCGAGTATACGTTCTCATGCAGTTGCTTTTAGCTGCGGGCATTACACTACAGGCTCTTCTCACTCTTTGTGTCTCCTTTTTCACAGACAGCAAGCGCACAAACTTACACACGTCACATACTGTCACGTCATACGCCCTCACGGAGCAGAGAGGTAGCAGACTGGGTAACGTAAGCTGTGATGCTAGCGAAGCCGTGCGAGTGGTAATACGAGAATGAAGGAATAATTAATTCCCAAGAAAAACAGCAGGGGGTCCATCGTCTGGCGGTAGTTCGGCTTCAAGCTGGAATATGTCGAATAGACAACTTTAATTTGTCAAGTGTCAGGCACAAACATTGTTACCAAAAGTAGCATTACTGCTAAAATGTAGCCTCATTTCAAAAGTCACCTGCTAATAACTTTATTAAATACAGTTTTGGTCAATTGACTTAGTTGTGAGTTCCTTCTGTGCATGTAAGTTAAAAATGAGCATATTTTAATGCAGTATGAACAGGAATGTTTTAATGTAGACACATAGAATCATCATACTGCTGTGATTATATGTATCAAGTGTTAATTCACGGCTAAGGCAAAATATCGAGATATATATCGTGTGTCGCGATATGGCCTAAAAATATCCATCCATCCATCCATTTTCTACCGCTTATTACATTTGGGGTCGCGGGGGGCGCTGGTGCTCATCTCACCTACAATTGGGCGGAAGGTGGGGTACACCCTGGACAAGTCGCCACCTCATTGCAGCCTAAAAATATTGAGATTTTATAAAAAGAACATAATGCCCAGCCCTAGGCTAAGTACAAATATATTCCACAACCCCAAACATGTCTTTATCAGAGCCTGCAGTGAAGAGAAAGGTTAGTGATGAGCAAAGACAATTCAAGGAAAAGTGGGAGATGCAATATTTATTTTTTGAGCACAGGGGCACATCTGACGTGTCTTATTTGGACAGAGAAAGTTGCGGAGCACAAGGGATACAATTTGAAACGTCATTATACAACTAGACATGCTGAGGAGTATGCAACATTTTTTTAAAGAAATATTTTCTCGCGGCACAGCCTCTCCCAGACTCTGCATCCAGTGGCCCCCAGGTAAATTGAGTTTGAGACCCCTGTTGTAGATGATGGATAAAGCTAACGTCAGGGGAGGCAGGTGTAGGAGAGTCTTATGGAAATTAGAAAATAGATTACTAACACAAAATAAATATATTAATTTGTTCATTTAACTGCATTATACATTTTATTTCCTGTGTGATTTTCTTCCATAAACATATGTTGAAATTAACCAAAAAAGTAATTGGCACTAATTTGGTTCAAATAAAGGGCAAAAAACTGAGATAAGGCGACATGTAATCTTTCTTGAACTGGATTTGATGGTATGATCTTTTCTATTTTGTCAGCATGTCACCAATAAAGTGTTACACTATACCTTTCTACAGCTTGTGTAATATACAAAACCCAAAAGCAGTGAAGTTGGCACGTTGTTTAAATGGTAAATAAAAACAGAATACAATGATTTGCAAATCCCTTTTCAACCTATAATAATTTGAAAAGATTGCAAAGACAAGATACTTAATGATCTAACTGGAAAGCTTTGTTATTTTTTGTAAATATTGGCTCAATTGGAATTTGATGCATGCAACATGTTTCAAAAAGGCTGGCACAAGTGGCATAAAATACTGATAAAGTTGAGGAATGCATATTAAACTTTTTTTTGGAACATTCCACAGGTGAACAGGCTAATTGGGAACAGGTGGGTGCCATGATTGGGTATAAAAGCAGCTTCCATAATGCTCAGTCTTTCACCAACAAGGATGGGGTGAGGGTCACCACTGTGTGAACAAATGCGTGAGCAAATTGTCAAACAGTTTAAGAACAACATTTCTCAACGAGCTACTGCAAGGAATTTAGGGATTTCACCAAATACGATCCGTGAGATCATGAAAAGGTTCAGAGAAATCACTGCAAGTAAGCAGCAAATAGTTGTATGCAAAAGGTTAGATGCTAGGACTATTGTAACACATGAAAATAGATTTCAGTTGAATAAAAAAAATGAAATGTGGTTAAGTATTTGAATACGGCATTTTTACCTAAACTGAATGAGTTGTTTTTTTTGTTGCCCTCTTAATGATCATTTTTGATGAAAGCACAATAAATGACAGCCTGTAAACTAAGTTTTCGAGGAAACACTTTTATCAGTGGCTACAAAATTGTGTATGTATATATATGTATATATATATTAAGAAGTGACACATGTTGCTTAAAGGGGAACATTATCACAATTTCAAAAGGGTTAAAAACAATAAAAATCAGTTCCAAGTGGCTTGTTGTATTTTTGGAATTTTTTTTCAAAATTTTACCGGTCCCGGAATATCCCTAAATAAAGCTTTAAAGTGTGTTATTTTCGCTATCTTCGAAACCACTATCCATTTCCCTGTGATGTCATACAGGGCTGCCAATACAAACAACATGGCGGTTACCACAGCAAGATATAGCGACATTAGCTTGGATTCAGACTCGGATTTCAGCGGCTTAAGCGATTCAACAGATTACGCATGTATTGAAACAGATGGTCGGAGTATGGAGGCAGATAGCGAAAACGAAATTGAAGAAGAAACTGGAGCTATTGAGAGAATAGCTATTGAAGCTACTCGGCCATAGCATGGGTGTACCTAATGAAGTGGCCCATAGCATGGCTGCCTTATTAGCATCGCCGGTAAAATGTGCGGACCAAACGATCAGGACTTTCGCATCTTGTGACACTGGAGCAACTTAAATCCGTCGATTGGTAAGTGTTTCTTTTGCATTAAATGTGGGTATCTAGTTTCAAATGTACATACAGCTAGCGTAAATAGCATGTTAGCATTGATTAGCGTAGCATGTTAGCATCGATCAGCTGGCAGTCATGCCGTGACCAAATATGTCTGATTAGCACATAAATCAACAACATCAACAAAACTCACCTTTGTGATTTTGTTGACTTAATTGTTGCAAATGCTCCGGCAGGTTATCCATACATATCTGTGCTATGTCTGTCTTAGCATCGCCGGTAAAATGTGCAGACACTCTGGCAAATTCAATGGGGGTCTGGCGGCAGATTTCTTGCCAGTGGTGCAACTTGAATCCCTCCCTGTTAGTGTTGTTACACCCTCCGACAACACACCGACGAGGCATGATGTCTCCAAGGTTCCAAAAAATAGTCGAAAAAACGTAAAATACCAGAGCTGAGACCCGGTGTTTGTAATGTGAAAATGAATATGGCGGGTGTGTTACCTCGATGACGTCACATTCTGACGTCATCGCTAAAAGACCGATAAACAGAAAGGCGTTTAATTTGCCAGAATTCACCCATTTAGAGTTCGGAAATCGGTTAAAAAAATACATGGTCTTTTTTCTGCAACATCAAGGTATATAGTGACGCTTGCATAGGTTTGGTGATAATGTTCCCCTTTAAGAGCAAGGGTCTTAAACTGTCTGCCTGTGGTGGGAGATAGTAGTACATATAGTGTGACAATCTTGAATCACACTAGAAAGAACACTCGATACAATGGTTCAAACACACAAATTACAGTCCAATGAGCAACACAAAAAGCAACTTCAATTAAACACGCTATGTTACCTTGAACTACCATGAATTGATTAACATGGACCCCGACTTAAACAAGTTGAAAAACTTATTCGGGTGTTACCATTTAGTGGGCAATTGTACGGAATATGTACTGAACTGTGCAATCTACTAATAAAAGTTTCAATCAATCAATCAATCAATCAGTCAAAGAACTATATCCTGGAGAACTCAGCAGGGTTCAAAATACATGTTCATTTTTAATTTTTACATTTTTAAAGATTTACGGCCAACAATGTAGGTGCTGGTAAAAGTAGTTAATAAACAGTCAGGTGGTTAAGATGTGATTCTGAAGCCCAGCCTCACCCAAACTACAGAACAGCGGCCCCCAGTTAAATTGAGCTTGAGACCCCTGCTTTGGAGGTTATTTGAATCTGAATGCAATGCTTGCTGACAGTCATTTCACCTATTGCTGACATAAACACATTGATTATTGGTCAAGAACAACACTCCTGGCAAAACAAGACGAATGACCATCTCAGAGCACAACAGTCGTGACTGATTCTAACCTGATGCTGATGAAGAGTGTCGCGTCACGGTGGCCAATATACAATATATCAGTTTTACAGTATTTTCCACCTGCAATTTTGTGGCTTAACAAAGACAGGTGAATAAAAATATGAATTATCATTTTTCCCTTTTACAATATGTCATACTATAGTTATACAGTAAGTCTCATGTAGCTGAATAAGGTTACTTATACATTTTATAGATGAATTTTTTTGTCATTGATTGGAAATCTTATTTTCCCAGCAACACTCATATATCACGATTAAATCCCACCTAGGTAGGCACTACAACATTACCCACATTGCGTTTCAGAAGCCTAATGTGCTACCAATTTCAAACTGAACAAGGGTTCAATAAAGTGCTTTAAATTAACTCATCGATATCACACAGAGCCACAGGAGGAGGGCTGATTGGTGCGAGTGCAGGGATGGTGATGAAGAGTGGGGGACGCCGTGGATGGAAGTGAGGAGGTACTCATTCTTTCTTACCTGCCATGTTTCCCAATCGATAACTAGGACATCTAGATAAGGCCCGACAAGCCTTATGCACACATTGTCAGCCCACCGAACCTCTTAACATGACACTGACACGGACATCTAAACATCTGCAAACAAAACTGAAGATTAATTGACATCACAGTGAATCCACAAATCCGAACACAAAGTCTGTTTTTTTTCTACATACAGTACATAGCTGTCCTTCACTTCCCCAAAGTCCAAAACTCATATGACTTATGGATCTCTGAGAAGTGACTACAGAAATTTCTCCTGCCCATCGCTGCAATTAATATTGGTAAGTTCTTGTGTTTCAAACTTCATTGGCCAGCTCCTGATACCTTTGCTTGAAGGACCATCCAATCCACATTTGTGAAAAATGAACTGCACTTTTTCAGGAATTTTGCCTATCATTCACGATCCTTATGAGAGACAAGAAGACAAAAGGTTTTGTGTTTTTTTTTTTTTGCATTCTGGCACATTAAAATCTTCTCATTCTAGGTGGCTAGCAATGCAGTTAATGGGAGCACCCAATTCTACCTCTAAATCACATTTAAAATGAATGAAAAACCTGCCATCAATACTTCATTCACGTTCTGTAACCTGTATATTAACCAAACTGTAGCGACATTGTTATTGTAAGTGCAAACCCTGAGGAACTCTTTTTGTAGCGTAGGCATGCTTTGGTAGATAAGCTAGATTCTACGCCAACATGAAACGTGTTTGAGTTGGTAATGCACAAGGTTGAGATAGGACATCGATCTGTCCTGACTGAAAAACATGAACATTTATACTATGTTGTGGGTTATAAATTCTGCCATGAATACAACACACTCGTGTTTGTTTCCAGAAGCAAGAGCACACAGTTGGTGCCAGAAGTCGAACGCATTGATTAAAATTATCAAAATACGGTAAATATTGTACATATTACATATTTCTATGAACGTGTATGTTAGTACATTATATACATACCGTATTTTTCGGACTATAAGTCGCAGTTTTTTTCATAGTTTGGCCGGGGTTGCGACTTATCCTCAGGAGCGACTTATGTGTGAAATTATTAACACATCATCGTAAAATATCAAATTATTTAGCTCATTCACGTAAGAGACTAGACGTATAAGATTTCATCGGATTTAGCGATTAGGAGTGACAGATTGTTTGGTAAACGTATAGCATGTTCTATATGTTATAGTTATTTGAATGACTCTTACCATAATAACGTTAACATACCAGGCACCTTCTCAGTTGGTTATTTATGCGTCATATAATGTACACTTATTCAGCCAGTTGTTCACTATTTTTTATTTATTTTAAATTGCCTTTCAAATGTCTATTCCTGGCGTTGGATTTTATCAAATAAATTTCCCCCAAAAATGTAATTTATACCCCAGTGCGACTTGTACATGTTTTCTTCCTTCTTTATTATGCATTTTCGGCAGGTGCGACTTATACTCCGAAAAATACAGTATGTATTTGCAGCGTGTGTGTAAAAGGTTGATGAAGATGTTTTAGAGGGCTTTGAAGGCTACAACGGCAACTCCCATTAGATGCATCTTTCATGCGTTTTTTATCATCTTTAAAATCCTTAAAAAAATAAATAAAATAAGGTGTCTTCTTGTCCCTCATAACGATTGTGAACGATGGGCAAAATTCTAAAAACAGTGCCGGTTCCCTTTAAGGAAGTAGTGGACTGTGTTATACCCGGCAAATCTGTAAGGTTATACCGACATAAAATGCCGTTAAAATCTTTCAAGACCCAGGATAGAAAGAGCACACATCAGGCAGGTAAAGTGTGAACCAATGCGTGTGTGTTTGTAGGAAATTGTATCGTATAATGTTTCAAAAGTATTCTCTAAATTGTACTCATTTGACATTTTTAATCTCATTTTGATGGTGCTAAGGCCACATCTCACCGGAGTTCTTTTTGATCTTATTTTGAAATTCAGATAAGCTCCCAGTCATCTCACTAGTACTGCCTTCTCTGTCTTGACATTTTCTCTCTCTACCAGTTTTTTTTTTTTTTTATCAGAGTAGCTATGTGCATTTCAACACAATTGTGTGTGTATGTGTGTGTGCAGCTGGATGACTGGCCGAGGTCTTTGAACACTAAGACCTGGATGAAGGATTGAAAGGCCCCTTGAAACCTCCTGGAAGCCTCTTCAGCCTGCATTGGCACCCTCCAGGGGCCAAGGAGTGAGGGAAGGGAGATCAAGGAGTCCAAGAGGTCGACGTGGAGTGAATGTGAGGAACCGCTACAGACCAAGTGAGTATTCGTGTCTTGTATTCCAGTACTTTAAAAAGAAAAAATGGCATCAAAACCAAGACGAGCATACGGCTGTATATTTCTGTCGGCACCTGGACACTGGGCTGAAACATCACCCAAAGTGACCATGCCAGCTCTAAAGTCTCACAGACTTATTGTGATGCTGGCGTTGCTTTAAAATGCCTCTTAAATTATCTAATGTTTAGGGCCTGAGCAGCAGAGCTAGCATAGGTGATACAGAGCACTGCGAGGGCCCTATTGGTGGGTTTCAATCACGTGACCTGAAGGTACATCAGGGCACTTCTGGGTTTCCGGGAATGGTCTCGTGTCCCATTGGGCTACTGTTTATTTACGTGCATCAGTGCACATTTGGACGTACAAAAGGCAAAACCAGTGAAGTTGGCACGTTGTGTACATCATAAATAAAATATAATATAATATAATGATTTGCAAATCCTTTTCAACGTATATTCAATTGAATAGACTGCAAAGACAAGATAAGCAATGTTCGAATTAAGAAACTTTTTTTTTTTGCAAATAATCATTAACTTTGAATTTATTGGCAGGAACACATTGCAAAAAAAATAGCACAGTGTCATTTTTACCACTGTGTTACATGGCCTTTCCTTTTAACAACACTGATTAAATGTTTGGGAACTGAGGAGACCAATTTTCTAAGCGTTTTAGGTGGAATTATTTCCCATTCTTGCCAGATGTACAGCTTATGTTGTTCAACGGTCCGGGGTCTCCGTTGTCGTATTTTACGCTTCACAAAGCGCCACACATTTTCAATGGGAGACAGGTCTGGACTACAGGCAGGCCAGTCTAGTACCCGCACTTTTTTACTAGGAAGCCATGCTGTTGTAACACGTGCAGAATGTGGCTAGGCATTGTCTTGCTGAAATAAGCATGGAAATGACGTTGCTTGGATGGCAACATATGTTTTTCCATGATGACCGTCCTTGTTTGTGAATGACTGAGCATTTCATGGAAGCTGCTTTTATACCCAATCACGGCACCCACCTGTTTCCAAATACCTGTGGGATGTTCCAGATAAGTGTTTTCCTCAACTTTCTCAGTCTGTTTTTGCAACTTGTGCTAGGTTTTTTGAAACACGATGCATGCAGACATCAAATTCCAAATCAGCTAATATTTGCAAAAAATAACAAAGTTCACCAGTTGGAGTGTTAACTATCTTGTCTTTGCAATGTATTCAATTGAATATAGGTTGAAAAGGATTTGCAAATCATTGGATTCTGTTTTTATTTACGATTTACACAACGTGCCAACTTCACTTGTTTTGGGTTTGTGTTTTGAAAGATTTAGATATAAGAGATCATGAAAAAATATTTAAAATGGGATGGAGTGAAATTATATTCATTCATTTTCTTCCGTTTGTCTCTCTCAGGGTCGCGGGGGTTGCTGGAGCCTATCCCAGCTGCATTCAGGCAGAAGGCGGGGTAACGATTGATGGTGGGCCGGGTCGTTGGGTGGGACGCAACTGCATCACTACTGCGGTGCTATAATCGCCCTCCTTGTGGTGGAAAATTACCTGTATATCAGTCATAACTCTGTATTCATGCTTTGATCTTCCTGAAATTTTTGTTGGTGAATCAGGGCATCAAAAAGGATGTAACCGCCAGAGTCTTGCCTGTTGGCCGACTTGCGTGAACCCCATAACGCAAGGGGGGCAAGGGTCCATTCAATGATGCGTGCAGCTTTAATTATCTTTGAGTCACTGCTAAAATGTGTTAATTTGCATTCAGAAATCTAACTTTGTGAAACTGCTATCTCCTCTTGATGGTCAGTGGTTGGCACAAGAATGATAATTATTTGTATGGAAAATCTATCAGCTATAGCTACACCAAGTGCACTTTAACTAACCATCTCCAGCCAATTATCCTTTATGCCAGGCCTGAGCAATTATTTGGATTCGGGGGCCAAATTTAGAGAAAAAAATGTGTATGGGGGCTGGTATATCTATTTTTAGGAAAACTAATGCAAAACCTCACAATAATGTCTGATTAAATTTACCATGAATTGATTAAGGAGACAAGTTGAAAAAACTTATTGGGGTGTTACCATTTAGTGGTCAATTGTACGGAATGTGTACTGTACTGTGCAATCTACTAATAAAAGTTTCAATCAATCAATCAAAATGCTAAAACCGTTATGACAGATCACCTTAAAAAACAGAATGTAATTTAAATTTTTTTTACTGAATGAGACCCCTAGAATGTTCATGAAAATAAAGAATGTGGGATTTACAATATCAACTATGAACGATAAAACACTGAATATTGACAACATATGAACGTCGATTGACATATTTTACAATCAAGCGAAATGCAACAAAATTCAACAAACACAGCAAAATATGATCGCGAAAAAACGAGAGAAAAAAAACCTACTATCTGATACATCACTAGGCTTTACAACTTTGTTGGAAAAAATGTCCTTCCGCGTCTGTCCCTGACACCCACATTTCAGGCTGGCCGCTCTGGAAACATTCTGTGGAAACGCTCCCCACCCACACTGCTTGGTTTCTGGTCTGAGCTGCTGTGACTATTGTGAGGTTTTGCATTAGTTTTCCTAAAAATAGATATACCAGCTCCATACACATTTTTTCTATAAAAAAATATTCTTAAAAATAGCAACAATTCAAAAATCCTTTATATATATATTTATTGAATAATACTTCAACAAAATATGAATGTAAGTTCAGAAACTGTGAAAAGAAATGCAACAATGCAATATTCAGTGTTGACATCTACATTTTTTGTGGACATGTTCCATAAATATTGATGGTAAAGATTTCTTTTTTTGTGAAGAAATGTTTAGAATTATGTTCATGAATCCAAATGGATCTCTATTACAATCCCCAAAGATGGCACTTTAAGTTGATGATTACTATTATGTGTAGAAATATTTATTTATAATTGAATCACTTGTTTATTTTTCAACACGTTTTTAGTTATTGTATATTTTTTTTCCCAAAAGCTTCAAGAAAGACCACTACAAATGAGCAATATTTTGCACTGTTATACAATTTAATAAATCAGAAACTGATGACATAGTGCTGTATTTTACTTCTTCATCTCTTTTTTTCAACCAAAAATGCTCTGCTCTGATTAGGGGGTACTTGAATTAAAAAAATGTTCACAGGGGGTACATCACTGAAAAAAGGTTGAGAACCACTGACCTAAAGCATCCAAATTTTACTAACAAGTTGTATGTATGTATTATTTACTCCTGAACATTAATCTGCCAGTTATTTATAACGATATCAATTGGTTTTTGAAATATCGTAAGTCAACCAACTGTATTTGGAAGGCCCCCCTTTCCATTGCCAGATTTGAAATGACTCCTTATCATGGTGTGAGAACTGGAGCCCGTTTCCCCGCAGAGACAGTGTGGACAAAAGAGTGTGAAACTTATTTTGATCACTTAATGTTATGTTCCCCCCCCCCGGTTTATGATAGCTAACATTACGCGAAAAAAATAATTAAAAAGATGATAATATATTAGTCATCATAGTTTGTGTTATTCTATCTTTGGGTTCTGCTTGTAATGCATATTTTCTAAGCTTATTGTGACATTTTAATATGGTATTAGTCTTTTTTTTTTCAATCTTGCCTGCCACAGGATTTTCCCATCCTTGTAAAACTGCTAGAATGTGAATTTCTCTTGAAGAGGAATAAAGTATTTATCTATATTTCAGCATTTTTTTCAAGCACAGTTAAACTAAACTTAAGGTCAAATTCCAGCAATAAAACATCATTATAAGAGGACATAATGTAGAACATTAGCAGCTTACCGTCTTTTCCTCTGCCTTTTCTGTTTTCCTCTTCTCCGCAGGGGAACTTGCTGCAAGCGTGAGGCGTAGCTACGGTTTTGTGTTCCATCAATCCATCCATTTCTACCGCTTGTCCCTTATGGGGTCGCGGGGGTGCTGGAGCCTATCCCAGCTGAACCTGGTCCGAAGGCGGTGTACATTCTGGACAAGTCGCCACCTCGTCGCAGGGCCAACACAGATAAACAGACAACATTCACAATCACTTTCACACACTGGGGACAATTTAATGTTGCCAATCAACCTATCCCCAGGTGCATGTCTTTGGAGGGGGGAGGAAGCCGGAGTACCCGGAGGGAACCCACGCAGTCACAGGGAGAACATGCAAACTCCAAAAAGAAAGATCCCGAGCCAAGGATCGAACCCAGTACCTTCATGTGTCTGCACCAAACAGGAACTGAAAACTTTGAGACAAAAAGTACGTAAAACTTGTACAACTTGTACTTTATATTTTCCGTGTTTTGACTGAGTCAGTCTACCTTGTGTATTTGCTAACTTCTTTAAATTCTACACCAAAATGATCGATGATCATGATTTGGGATGAAAATGCTACAAAAAACTGCATACTACACAGTATGAAATTGTTTCAAGTCTGTGATAGGTGACACCAACAGACTGATGAAGACCTTTTAGAGCTAAAAGCGGGCATTCCAAAATGTGCTAAAAACTCATCAGAAAATGTTTGGTTTTATTTTAAAAATTCTTATTTTTATTATTGATTCATTTTTATATATATTTGGGAGGGAATTTTAAGTCCAGAACTATGAAATACTTGGCAACGTTTTGTAAGCAATAACTTTTCCATAGCATCCTTCAATTACCCCCTTCACACTACCTTGCACTTTATAAGGAAATACATAAACAAATGAATATTCTAGCCATGACACGGAAACAAGAAAACGTAGCAATGGCGATCAATAGCATGTCTGCAATTCACTACTTGAGGTCTTTGAACTCAGCAGCACACTGAGAAGGCAAATGGTCATTGAATGCTGGTCTGAATGAATCCCTTCATGATTCCTTTGGTAATAATCTTTAATTCTTGCCCTGACACTTTCCACGATTAGTGTGCCCTCACCTCATCTATCACTGAAACCTGAGGCACAGAATGAAAAACATAAAAAAGATCAAAAGAGCATTTCCCATTTAATCATTCATCTATTATTGTGATAAACACATACACAGGATGATTAATAATTAGCTTGTAATAACAAGACTCTTGGTCTTTTGATTCTGCATGATCTGTTTCTCTAGCCTAACCTTCGTCAGAGTAGCTGAAGACCCATATGGGCATTGATTTTCGCCCAGAGCCATGTGGGCTGAACTCAAAGAGAGCTTGTCGGAAAAGTCTGCTAAAGGGAGAGAGTGAAAAAGTAAGAAAAAAAGACGGTCGGGAGGTTGGAAATCTCCAAAAGCAGGCATCTGACACAAACAAGGTGCTGGACTGACCTTTGACATGTGGCGACTGAGAGGAAAACAACACGAAAACAAAAGTGAAAGATGAGGAGGCAGGCAAAAATAACCAAAGAAGAGAAGCTGCTTTCATTTCCCCACTTTGTACTCTCCTCTTCTACATTTTCAACAAGAAAAATAATGCCCACTTCGAGTGTGTCCGTTGGGCCACAATCTGTCGGTGTGCTTTGATGTGCTTATTGCAGCCTCCTCTGAAGTCCTGTACGCCAAGTTCCTCCAACAAAGGGAATAAAATAGGAGGATAAAGAAAGATGGAATGGCGGCCTGTTTTTGTATTTGGCAATGCACAGCTTGTTTTCCTCATGGATTTCTTGCCTACAGCTCTTGTTCCTCGTTTTCTCATTCCCTACACAATATCCTGATCTGCAGCGATGATATCGCTGGTTGCTAATGACAGAAACCATTAATGATCAAACAGGTAAATATCAGTATTTTTTTTTAATTTTATTGAGTTTTTGTCTCAGGCATTTTACTCAATAGTGCATGTGTGTGCCAGATTAACCTTTTTCTAACCAAAGTAGCAATACACAGAGATCTGAGGCAGTGTTCCCAAACATTCTTTAGTGCAAAGAGTTGCTTTTAATGGCCGAAATTTGAGAAAATTCTTAGAATTCTGATATTTTCTTAACATTTCCCCCAGGGGCGTCGCCAGACATATTTCACTGGGGCACGTGCCCCACTGTTGATCTGCAGTGCCCCAGTAAAAATTTCACCAATAAAAAAAAAACGCTTCAGAGTTTTAAGTCTAGATAACATAGACAACAGCGCACATATTCAGAGTTTTAAGTCTAGATAACATAGACAACAGCGCACATATTACTTAGTATGGTAAACTCTGCAGCATCGCGTGGACATCGGGGGCGGTACCTCTGGATTGGCAGACCGGGGTGGTGGTTCCTCTCTTTAAGAAGGGGGACCGGAGGGTGTGTTCCAACTATCGTGGGATCACACTCCTCAGCCTTCCCGGTAAGGTTTATTCAGGTGTACTGGAGAGGAGGCTACGCCGGATAGTCGAACCTCGGATTCAGGAGGAACAGTGTGGTTTTCGTCCTGGTCGTGGAACTGTGGACCAGCTCTATACTCTCCACAGGGTTCTTGAGGGTGCATGGGAGTTTGCCCAACCAGTCTACATGTGCTTCGTGGACTTGGAGAAGGCATTCGACCGTGTCCCTCGGGAAGTCCTGTGGGGAGTGCTCACAGAGTATGGGGTATCGGGCTGTCTTATTGTGGCGGTCCGCTCCCTGTACGATCAGTGCCAGAGCTTGATCCGCATTGCCGGCAGTAAGTCGAACACATTTCCAGTGAGGGTTGGACTCCGCCAAGGCTGTCCTTTGTCACCGATTCTGTTCATAAGTTTTATGGACAGAATTTCTAGGCGCAGTCAAGGCGTTGAGGGGTTCCGGTTTGGTGACCGCAAGATTAGGTCTCTGCTTTTTGCAGATGATGTGGTCCTGATGGCTTCATCTGACCGGGATCTTCAGCTCTCACTGGATCGGTTCGCAGCCGAGTGTGAAGCGACCGGAATGAGAATCAGCACCTCCAAGTCCGAGTCCATGGTTCTCGCCCGGAAAAGGGTGGAATGCCATCTCCGGGTTGGGGAGGAGACCCTTCCCCAAGTGGAGGAGTTCAAGTACCTAGGAGTCTTGTTTACGAGTGGGGGAAGAGTGGATCGTGAGATCAACAGGCGGATCGGTGCGGCGTCTTCAGTAATGCGGACGTTGTACCGATCCGTTGTGGTGAAGAAGGAGCTGAGCCGGAAGGCAAAGCTCTCAATTTACCGGTCGATCTACGTTCCCATCCTCACCTATGGTCATGAACTTTGGGTCATGACCGAAAGGATAATTTCACGGGTACAGGCGGCCGAAATGAGTTTCCTCCGCCGTGTGGCGGGGCTCTCCCTTAGAGATAGGGTGAGAAGCTCTGCCATCCGGGAGGAACTCAAAGTAAAGCCGCTGCTCCTCCACATCGAGAGGAGCCAGATGAGGTGGTTCGGGCATTTGGTCAGGATGCCACCCGAACGCCTCCCTAGGGAGGTGTTTAGGGCACGTCCAACCGGTAGGAGGCCACGGGGAAGACCCAGGACACGTTGGGAAGACTATGTCTCCTGGCTGGCCTGGGAACGCCTCGGGATCCCAGGGGAAGAGCTAGACGAAGTGGCTGGGGAGAGGGAAGTCTGGGTTTCCCTGCTTAGGCTGTTGCCGCCACGACCCGACCTCGGATAAGCGGAAGAAGATGGATGGATGGGTAATTGATTGCTACTGTATTCACTCCACGAAACAGTGAGCACATGGCTACTTAATATGGTAATGTATTCACATGTGGATCGAGACTTCGGTTGAGAGAGAGAGAGAGAGAGAGAGAGAGAGAGGCTGCGAATCACTGCGTGAGGTAGGTAACGTTAGCCAACAACAATTTGTTAATTACAATATTTTGATTTTGAATTGACTCAATCTGTAAATCCTAGATGGATTTAAGAAAGTTATTCGCCCGCAGGGCTTCACGGTGGCAGAGGGGTTAGTGCGTCTGCCTCACAATACGAAGTTCCTGCAGTCCTGGGTTCAAATCCAGGCTCGGGATCTTTCTGTGTGGAGTTTGCATGTTCTCCCCGTGAATGCGTGGGTTCCCTCCGGGTACTCCGGCTTCCTCCCACCTCCAAAGACATGCACCTGGGGATAGGTTGATTGGCAACACTAAATTGGCCCTAGTGTGTGAATGTGAGTGTGAATGTTGTCTGTCTATCTGTGTTGGCCCTGCGATGAGGTGGCGACTTGTCCAGGGTGTACCCTGCCTTCCGCCCGATTGTAGCTGAGATAGGCGCCAGCGCCCCCCGCGGCGACCCCGAAAGGGAATAAGCGGTAGGAAATGGATGGATGGATGATTTTGAATTGACTCAATCTGTAAATCCTAGATGGATTTAAGAAAGTTATTCGCCCGCAGCAGAGAAGAAGCGAGGAATGAGAGATGTAAGTGAAGTCCTAGCTAGCTAGGCAACATCATTGTCTTAAGTTGATGCTAAGTTAGCTAAGGTTATTCCTTGTATCAAGACAAACATATTCATTTGCTGTACGAGCTGTCGGGGGAATTTCCAATGAACATGAAACATAATGTTGGTTATTGTCTGCTGGTTCTGCATCAATGATGATTTGGAGTAAGCATGTGTGATTTGAGTGCTTCTCAAATGGTTTATCTTCAGGAAGAAAAACATTTTTCCATATCATCAAGTCGTGAGCCAAATTTTTAAATCATCCAAGTTTATTTCACAGAAAAATAGCACAGTAGACTTGTCTTGTTAATCGGTGTGACTTTGACTAAAATAATCTTGTTTTGTCACCAGAAAAATGGCTACAGCTAAAGCTTCTGGTTTTGTTTCCAGAAAAAATAGTAACATTTCTGTATTTGTTTTCAGAAAGATGGCTGAAAATATTGGATTTTGTTGCCCCATTTAGATTTTTAAAAAATATATTTCCATGTCTGTCCTGAGTCCTCCTCCAACTTCCCATAGCAAAGCAAAATTGAAGATGAGATCTCATGTATGTCTTATATATATCTCCTAGACATAAAAGAGCACTAATCGAGACCAAAGTAGTTTTCTCATTCTTCTCAAATGTAGCTCCTGAGAAATAAGGCTCGCAGTGAGCACTGTGAGAGATCTCAAAGTTGTCTAACAGTTATCTCTTTTTCCGATTTCAACTAAGACCAAAATGAGAGATGAATGAGCTGGTCTCCAATATGTCTCAATAATGACTCAGTGAGAGATACACATGGTTTTGTTTCTCACTACTCACTGTTTGAGTTCTCAGATGTCTGTTTGCTATTTCGGCAAAAAGACAATCAACGAGTATTGGTTTCAATATGTCTCAATGATGTCTCAGTGAGAGATATACTTGGTTTTGTCTCTCACTGCTCACTATTTGAGTTGTTTTATACCCGTTTTCTGTCTTAGAAAAAATTATTTCAAAAATGCATTTTAATTGACACATTTTAATTATACCTCAATCATACTCCAGTTTATCTCATGCCAACATTTGGAGAAAATCATTAATTCAGGCAATATGGATATATGGTCTGTAATCTAAATGGATTATTTAAATAATTTTCTACTTAATTTGTTTATTTCTTATCCGCACGCCATGTACAGTAACTCAGTGACTGCAATTGTGAGATTTTAAACTGAACCCAAACAATACTGATATGATCACAAGACACTTTTTAAGAGCTTTTAACATTTGTGAACTTTCTAGAGCAGTGGTTCTCAAACTCTTTTAACAAAGTACCACTTCAGAAGATATTTGGCTCTCCAACCACCATCATAAGGACTAATATTAAAATACAGTAGGATAGTAGGCCTATGTATTCATTAAAAAAGACAGTGTTTTTTTTAAACAAGTAAATTTAATAAATTGGCCACTGAAATATTACACACAATGCATAAACATAATCAACAATGATACTGCATATACAGTACATATTTACAGACTTTTACAGCATCCACGGCAACATCACATCAGTGTGTATTTTCAGACCATTTATAACAACGATCACAAATTTGATTTGTGGCTTTTTAGGCCAGTTCAGTTCTTAATTATTTAAAACTTTTCAAGTGTGTTGGGGAAATGAACTGCAAACACAATGCCAAGCATAGATGTGAAGTCAAGGAAAACAACTTTACCCAATATGTCATCCAAGGATACTACTGTACTGGCAGAAGTTTCCAATAGGGGAATAACATGACTGCATGTCTCATATGTTACACTATCTTGCAGCAAAGAAAAACCTGCATGTTTAAATTCACGAACGAGGGCCCATTTGGCACATGAATGTGCTATGGTAAAGAAGAACTCAATCTGTACATACTTGAAAAAAAGGATGAGAATCTTTCTTCTGACACACTGGTCCCACAAAACAGGCATTTTATTTGTTTACTTTCTATTGGCCCAAAACAATTACTGGAGGATTTATGTAATATAATAAGCGATGATGCAGAGTGGGATAAAAAAAAGTTTTTGAACTTCTGCACACTGTTTAAGCAGTCTGTGTTCAGACTATCGGGAGAAAGCAACTTGAACATTTTGAGCATATCGCTTAGGGCCTTATCAGTGACTTTATGACAGTTTACATAACACATGATGATCAGAAGGCACTCTGCCATGGTTTCTGATGCAATGTCATGTATTGGTTTTATCGTGTTCTTGAAATTCTTGAAAATCTGCACACTCACTCAAACTATCTTCAAATCCTTCATTAAACGTATGTCCGTCATTGTACATCCAATCCCCTATATCAGGGAGAGCTTCCTCAAATGATTGAGATGACTCATACTTAGCATCGACATGTAGTTTAGTTGTTAGGCCATCAGAAGGATCTGTGAGGGCTGTTCTGGAAAATGGTTTTCCATTGTCTTTGATAGTCAGAAGTAGAAATATTTTCATGTGCTGAAACTAAAATAGAATACAAATCATTAAAGGTTTTTTATAACATTTTGTCACAAGGCAAAACGTACAACATCTCAGTATATCGCTCACATTCTTACACTCAAAAGGTTGTCATATTTTAGCAGGATTTGCTTCGTGACAAAATTCACAACAAAACAATAGTCAGACACAGAAGACGGTGGGTGTACCTGGCAGGTAGGGAGAGGCTTGATGTTCCAGAGTGGTACATCCTGCATGGACACCTGAAGGTTGGATGTGTTCCATTTGAAGAGCAGTGTTTTGGGCTCCTTCAGGAGGCACCGCCTCCTGCAGTGTTACCCTGCTGCTACCCCCTGACACAAAGAAGAGGAACCAAAAAACTCAAAAGACTAAAATATATTTTTTTTAAAAGACAAAAACATGCAAAACAAGAAGCGAGTTGACATAAATTGAACACATTATACAAATCCAGCTAATGGAATGCATTTATTTTTTTCCCACATCTTGATCGCATTGTAGTTCATGTTTACATATCTTCTGGGTTTGTGTTAACACATAATCCACAGTGTTAAATGTAACTCATCACAATACAACAAACACTATTAAAACAAAGTTGTGGATGCTAATGCCAATCATTAGTAAATACACAGCATCAAACCAAACCTATGAGAAAGGATCTTGACAAGGGATGCAGCATTATTGTAAATATTACGTTATTTTGGTTTCAAAATTCTCACAATAATGCCGTGATGTGTGACGCTATCAAACGAGAACTCCAGTGGGTGTGTTTTTTTTCTGACAATATTAAGTGGGCTCATCTGAGAAGTAAACTCGATCTCCCATGATAACCCGCGCAGTGTGGGACAACAAAGTTCAAACAGGGGACATTATATAGGGGCGAAAAAGTGGAAGTGTGCAGGAGTGACGGGAACGTTTGTGCTTCGGTGATCCAAGGAATTGTTGCTGTGAAATATTTCTGTGCCTATAACTGTCGTGCTTGTTTAACCTTAAATAAAGTCTGCATACTGCAAGGTAAAGCTTCCCACGTTCATCCAGACCATTTCCAAGTCGACCCAGAGCTGTTGCAGCTCACCAAAGGAAATGTGGACATGCACAAAATAAGAAATTTGCCGACACTTCACACCACAATGTCTACAATAAGTTAGGGAATATGAGTAATATATTAGAATGAGTTATATGTTAGAACCATTATTTGGAAAATATCATTTATGTGAAACCAGGACGTCAGCAAGGGACAATATCCATTTGTGAGGTATTTACATGATTAAAAGTCAAATTATTAGTTAATTCTTAAGAATCAGTATTCTACAAACTAATACTAACATTTCCATTGCAAATGACAGTTTCTTAGGAAGTTAAAAGTAAAAAAACGCTAAACTAAACAGCAGTGATGTAACAATACCAAAATGTCATATCACCGTTACTGTGACCAAAATGATCACTGTTTGCATTATAATCGCAGTATTGTTGAATGTGCTAAAAATGTAATCAAACCCACAATAATACCAAGTTGTATTAAAAAAAAAAACATACCGAACAAACACAGTATAGTTTTTTGGCTAAAGAAACATTATTGTTCTACATTAGTTACACTGTGGGCTTCACGGTGGCAGAGGGGTTAGTGCGTCTGCCTCACAATACGAAGGTCCTGCAGTCCTGGGTTCAAATCCAGGCTCGGGATCTTTCTGTGTGGAGTTTGCATGTCCTCCCCGTGAATGCGTGAGTTCCCTCCGGGTACTCCGGCGTCCTCCCACTTCCAAAGACATGCACCTGGGGATAAGTTGATTGGCAACACTAAATTGGCCCTAGTGTATGAATTTGAGTGTGAATTTTATCCGTCTATCTGTGTTGGCCCTGCGATGAGGTGGCGACTTGTCCAGGGTGTACCCCGCCTTCCGCCCGATTGTAGCTGAGATAGGCACCAGCGCCCCCCGCGACCCCAAAAGGGAATAAGCGGTAGAAAATGGATGGATGGATAGTTACACTGCAAGTTTACTGTTAATGTCAGTTTAAAGACACATATTTGAAAGTTTTGTTTTTTGTTTGTCTTTTTGTGTTACTTGAAATTCTGGAATTCTGCTCCATTCCTTTGCACCTAAAATACCTGTTTATAATAATAAATATGACTACAACATATGAACATTATGTTTGTGTTCAATTATAGTAAGTTTGTTTATCCTAAACATTCCTGCCACTTCATTTAACACCATCCATCCATCCATCCATTTCCTACCGCTTATTCCCTTTGGGGTCGTGCGGGGCGCTGGTGCCTATCTCAGCTACAATAGGGCGGAAGGCGGGGTACACCCTGGACAAGTCGCCACCTCATCGCAGGGCCAACACAGATAGACAGACAACATTCACACTCACATTCACACACCAGGGACCATTTAGTGTTGCCAATCAACCTATCCCCAGGTGCATGTCTTTGGACTTTGACATTTTTGTAACAATATCTTATTGTGGATTTAACACTGTGAGGATATCATACCGTGAAATTTTGATATTGTTACATCCCTAATCATGACCATGTTATCTACCAGCCTTAACTTGAAGGTGAAAGGTTCAAAAAACATTAATTACACATGCTGAGATTACTTATATTTCAAGTTTCATTCTTCATACGTGCTACTGTAATCAGGGTAAAAGAAAGCAATATTTCCATGCTTGTTCCTGACAAACTGTGGACAGCTTTTTATCCTTCTATCTGGTCTGTAAATCTCAATCAGAACTAATTCACTTAAACAAAGAACACGCATATACATGTAACTTACTTAGCCATTGCTCATCAGTCTCCACATTCACATAGGTGGTTGCAGGACGGGATGACTGCAGGAAGAAAAATAAAATATCATATATCTGCTGCCAGTTTAATGCACCACAACTATGCCAGTCTACTTACCAGCTTTACAGTCCTTCTTGATCATTTATTTGAGTCGACTTCTTTACCAGTTCTTCTCCATCGTTTTCCAGGTTTTCATTTTGTCATTTTGACACTCCAATACTATGTAAATACAGACAAAGGTTGCTGGAATATACAGTGGAACTTCTTGTAAATGTAAAACTCTATATTATGTCGAAGCAGTGTATGTTCAGTAATTTATATTGTTCAACTTCAAATGTTCTCTGAACATTTACTTCTATCATTGCTATTTCACTATGGGATGTATGAAGTGTAGCTTATCACTTGCGATGCCTCGGTGGAGGTAACTATCATAGCTTCTAGCAAGGTGGTTGTGCCGTTGAATGCGGCATTTATAGCTATATTTCCGTAAATCAGTGACGTTACAGTAGTTTGATAAATACTAACTCGTGTATGTTAAAGTAATTTAAATACCAAAACAAAAACAATAAATGGTATTACTTACTTGCAGTTGTCATTCCTTCAGTGCCGAATTGTTTCTTCAAATCACATCCGCCCACTAAATGTGCATGCGTGTTTTTTAGGTAGAGCAAATATGATTGGACAGATTCAGGGGCATGCCAAATCTCGCGAGAGTGTTGTTGAGCTCCACATCTCGGAATTTAGATAAAGTTGATTTTCTCCTTATATGACCATCTGAAAATAGCCATTTTTGGCTATGAATAACTTTCAAAGGAAGGCAATTTAGAAAATTTACGCTTTTTATCAGACGGCGGCGGACATGACGCGTTGTTTGCCGTCAGGTAACGTCAGAAGAAGAAGAGGCGGGGAAACAGTAGGTGGCGTAACATTTCAACTTTGTCTGTGCGCCTACCTTAAACTAAAACGAGGAAGAAGAAGAAAGCGAAGAAGAAAGAGAAGAAGAAGCGGGAAAGTTCTTGGAAACGACAGTCGCAACGCTTGCGACATGAGACTTGGATAGGTAAGTATGCTAATATTTTTTAGTTTATCAACCATGTAATGTTGTGAAATGAAAATATTTAACTGTTGTGACAACGGAGTGGTCCTTTAGCAGGCTGCAGTAACGCTAATGGCGTCTGCCCAACAAGTAATGTTAGCATATATAATGACCTTCACAATTGGATTCCACAGTGCATATTAATTTGGGGGGCTTAACTTAAAAATGTTTTATAATACTGTTGTAGGTAAAGTGACAATCGACAAAGGAGGTCCGGGTTGCATTTTATTGGTAAGGCTGGCTATTTGCAATAAATGAGATTACATCCAAAAGTATTCAATGATTCACTAATTTGCCCCGCCATTTTGAAAGCAGCAGTATATTTGCTTACTCGCTGGCAGTGGCACAGTATGTTTTGTATCATGCTATCGATTGTATAAACTGCATATATTTAGGAAAATAAAGTAGGTATGTGTGTAAAATGTTAAACATTCATTAAATGAATCCGGTATTATCAGACAGGTTTTGTTA
Source organism: Nerophis ophidion (assembly GCF_033978795.1). Taxonomy (NCBI): domain Eukaryota; kingdom Metazoa; phylum Chordata; class Actinopteri; order Syngnathiformes; family Syngnathidae; genus Nerophis; species Nerophis ophidion. The sequence goes on from NC_084619.1 coordinate 39,835,117, forward strand.
AGACTAGCAACATGATATAAGAATAGTTTTCCTGTGATACATGTTTAAAAACTTATTATTGTTTTAACCTGGTCAAAATGCACTAATTATGGTCAACCTCTTCAGTACAAAGTCATTGGGGCTCGAGATTATATTCATGACCTTTTTGTTAAAAATACTATAACTTTCCTAATATGTACCCCATTATAAAAAGGTGCCATCAAGCCCACCGCACATCAAAATAGATACGAATTAAAATAAGAATTAAACTGTCTGGGTTAAGATTTTGTTTTACTATAGCCAGAACGATCATAAATTATCATTTTGTTTACTTGTTTTTAACAGAAGTTAAATATGATTCACCCTAAAAGTTAACATCCATATGGAGTGACCCCATATATGTAAATAATTTCCATTTATATTATAGTTCCATCCATATATTTTCTACTGCTTTTCCCTTTCGTGTCGTGGGGGTGCTATGTCCTATCCCAGTTCCGCTCGGGCGAAAGGCGGGGTACACCATGGACAAGTCAACTTAGATCGACAGACAACATTCACACACGCGTCAATTTGGTGTTGCCAATCAACTTATCCTTAGTTTGTGATCCAAAATTTATTTTTTCATTTACAACATGGACCAGAAGGAAACGACTACAGGAAAGAGGTTAAGAGTTCCCACAAAGAAAATTAAGGACCTGCATAATTTTCCTCCCCCAATTAAGCAATCTGGTAAGTTTCTATGTATGTGTGGCAAAGCGGACTACGGTTAAGCCAAATTGCAGTACATGTAGCTAACAAACTGGAAAAAGGACTTTATTAGTTTGTGTAGTATTTAAAGAACGGCTGAGAATACCACCTTGGGAAAGTTGCCCTAAGGAAGTTAGGTAACAGTACCCTAATTGTAATGAGGCCACACACCTCTAAGACAGCGATGGGCAAGCTCTTCCTACTGCATCTGCTTTAAAATGCAAATAGGGATGGGGAGAGGGAATAATCATAACATTGATGTCCAAATGAGTTGACAAATACCAGTCCAATTTTTTATACTCAAATAAAATATTTTAAACACTTTCTCTTTTGCACACTCTCTTTCAGATTGTTTGGCATTCGTCAGATGGGAGCACGGTTATACCGGCAAAATCTTTACAGGAGCAGACATTTTGTCAAGAGATGAAGCTCCTGTGCAGATCTTGGATCTTAAAACAGGAGATTCTGTTTTAGCAAAGTGGTCAGATGGTAAATTTTATAGGCCAACTGTTGAATATATTTTAGGAAAAGATCAGACTCTGTCACCAAAAGGCTGCCAAACTCCACAGGAGTTATTTTTAAATATGTTGGAAGCCAGTGAGCCATCACACTCAACATCAGGGTCTGACACCATTACAGTAGATCAGAACCCACTGTCTGAACATGATAATATTACAGCGCTGAATCTATCAAGTGACGGTGGACTTGTAACAGGCGGCAACACTGCCTATGGGTAAGCTTGACATTTATTACCTCATGCCTATGGGTCTACAAGTTCAAAACGTTTAATCTTTAGCAAATTTAGTGAATTTCGAAACCACAAAAACAGCATTAATTTAATCATTATTTTATTTGCCATCAAATCATTGTTTCATTAAATAGTATGTTAATGACAAATACAAATATTTGATGTATTAAATTGCCCAAAACCCAACATCTGTATCCACTCTGATTTCAGGATTAAAAGTTCTGAACTTATGGACCCTGAAAACAATTTGTTGCCATCATTTTATTACTTTTTAGTTATGGTCAAAACGTTCATAGAGTGTAAATATCCACTCTACAATCTCATGTGTCAAAACTGGGGAGTAACAAAATGAACATTTCATGTCATGGTTACAATTGTTATTACAGTATTGATGAATGTAGTGAAGAAGTACTTGAACACACACTGAAATCTTATAAACAAGTTTTATTGAGAAATATTTACACAATATATACTTTCTTAACAGTTTTTAAACATTCAGTTTCACTTCAAAATATAAATTCCGTTTTTTTTTTCAATTAAATATAAATAAGAACATGAAAAATATAAAAAAAAGTAGTGTAAGGATGGGAGTTCAAGGATGAGTGTCAAAAAACGGAGCTAACTTCTTATCAGCAATCAAGTATTAACTAAACACTTGTAGGTTCTAAGAGCAACACTCATCGGAAATGTGTCCAGTAAAAACCTGTCCGACCGGAGCTTTCAACCATAACAAAAATTCCACGGATGAATTAAGTAAACAATATCAAAAAAATAGGATCCAAACAAAATTTGTGGAACGCTCTCCTTGGCCGCTGGTACTTGCTGTTGCTCTTTCCTAAACACCGCACTGAATTTCAGGACAGGGACACCAAAACAAGCTTGGCTTGCTAGTTAGCATAATTATCATCATCGAGCTAGCTTACTTGTTGTTGATACTGTTACATGATTGGCTGTTGGCGTGTCCCTTCCATTGCACAGTAAATACTGTTAACTGATTGTTGTAGCATGTCACTTCTATTGCTCAGTGACACTTCCTGTTTTCTGTTTACTTGGTTCCCAAAGCGCCAGTGACATCATGCAGCGAATCATGCTGGCTCGAATATTTTATCGAAAGCATTTAATATTGATATGATTATGTGTCTATCGCGATGTATAGTTATTGTTTTATTGGCCCAGTGCTATGTAGTATTGATTCTTAAAAAATATTTTTGGGGCTTTTGTCGGAGCCCTACATACGGATGGAAATGTTCCTCTTTTTTGTGAATTTTCCTCTTTTGTCAAAGGGTGCTCACATGCCTGTGCTTCCTTTGTGGATAAAGGAGGTTGGGCGGAAATCTCAATAAGCAATAGTTAAAAAAAAACATTTAAACCAAATATAAGTACTAGTTTGACAGTTTATACTTAATTGTACATTTCATAAATAATCCTGAGATATATAAAGTAATAACTTTTTCGTGATAGTCAATGTTATGTATAACTTAATATTGAAAAATCTGTCATAATCTGTTATTGGTTATTGTTGACTAAGTGAGTTGTCTATTTCCTTGCAGTCAAGATGATTTCATCTTCAGTACTGGTCCAGTTCCTTTGTCTTTGATGTGAAATGTTTTTGTTAAAGAGTACTGTTCAGAACGATTATAGATATAGTCAATTTTGGTCATGGTACATTCATTTTCATTATTGGTACTGTCCATCATAGAATGAGGAGAACAAATCATTTATACACTGCTGATTTTGTAGTTCGAGGTCTGTTACTTTTATTATTATTTTTAATAATATCATTATAGGAACACTTCAATTGTAAGTGATAGAATCCAAAACAAAAATCCGTAAAATCACATTGTATGAATTTTTTAAAAGTAATTAATTTGCATCTTATTGCATGAAATCCATATTTGATACTTCAGAGAAGTAGAGGTTACTAGGTGATCAATTCCGTGGAGAAAAAAAAAATGCAAGTTACTTGAAAATAATAAAATGTGTAATTTTTTGTTTTGTTTTAGATTTTACAGAACCGCCAGTCTATTAAATACTTGTTCTCCTCACTTCAAATAGACTAAGGTCCACTTTGGCCGCTGCAGGTTAAAATATACTGTAGGTCATTTCAGTAATTGTTTTGTAGTTCAGTATTTCTCATCTCTTTTGATGTTGTATATACATATATGGACAAATTGGGTTTATAGAATTGTAATGTATCGTTCAATGAAATTTCACGATAGGTTTACCAGAGAGGCAACCATTGGTCCATCACCCTACTGCGGCAATACAGCCATCCCATCACTGTATGGCCTCCACATCAATTGTCAATTTCCTTATGGAGGCCATATATCTACCCTATCACCATATGGCAGGGGTGTCCAAAGTGCGGCCCGGGGGCCATTTGGGGCCCCCAGGTCATTCTTTAACGGCACATTTTAAAAATACAATTGAAAAAAATAAAAAGTGATAAAAAGCGCAAACAGGTGAAATGTAACAAGAAAATGTTACAATGCTTTAATAACAAAACTGCCATGCAGGCTGTTTCTTTCTTTAAAAAATAATGAATCACAATCAATGTCATTTTGAATTATTGACCTATTCAAAACTTCAATTACGTCACATTAAATATTCCACTTTGAGGCATTTTTGGGGGGAAATGTTGCATATTTTGTGTTTTGCCATATAAAAAATGAGCAGTTTTTTTTTTTTAAAAGAAGGGCCTAAAACAAACAAACAAAAAAATTAAACAACAATAAAACTTCTAAAATTGATGGATATATCTGAAGTTGATCTCGAGATTATTGTGCTAAAAGTAAACAGTAAAAAAAATTTATTATTTATTTTTTAACACTTTAACGAGTAGGACACTTTGGGCACATTGACACATTGAGTGGTCTGCTACTTTCTTGCTTCCTTGCTCCCTGTGAGTTTATTCTAGATCATAAGTCATGCATCTCACCTAGACAGTAAGAGTTTGAGTAGGTATTCCGACAATTTGGTACACATTGACAGCCATTTGGGACCCGAAAAGACCCTTTGTTCGGCTAATATGGCACTTATCAAGAAAGCAGTGATAAGGGCGGGCTGTTTATCAATGTGAGGTTCAATCCTTCGCCCATTATCACCAAAAGTGGATTTTTCATCTCGCTTTTCAGATCAACTGATCACAGCTTTTGAAATGATGACTCATACCTAGCAACAGGTGTCAACCACACATCCTCACTAAAATAATAGTTTCTGTCCATTCCTTGCTCAGAGTTGCTCACTGAGAGTATTCTCAGAATCTTTACAAATACGGGCCCTGGTTTTGAACTTAGGATGGAACTAGCAAAGAACTCTGAGCATACTGTACATCCCAATTGTAAACAAAAAAAAAAGTCCTAAATCCAGACGGTGATCCGGATCCTTATCCCAATTCAGACAATGCAGTACTTTTTGAGCTATATATAGCGGAATGAAAGAAATTGAGTCATCTACCGTCTTTATTTCTGTGGGTCCGCTAGCGCGCAAACATACACACAGGAAGGTAAAAATAAGGTAACGTAGTAGAAATTATTACGATAAAGCCCATAATCTAATCAGTATGGGCACTGGAAAATAAAATAAATTCACATCTGAATTGATGTTTGAATCAAGAGTCATATTGAAGCGAGGATTGATTCTAAATAAAATCATCATCCCGAGAATTGAAATCAAATTGAATTGTGACTTGTAAAATGTACGTTTTTCCTTTTCCCATGTTGGACATTTCCTGTAAGTTTCATAAAAATACACCCACAACTTTTTGAGATATGTAGCTCATGAACTAAAAGACAGACTAACCAACATTCCTCCTGGCAGAGGTAATAAGCACTTTCAATCAGGCGTATATACATTTCTGTTGGTATTTTATTTTGATCCAGTTCCTGTTCACATATTGTTATTGTTATTTTGTTCAACAAGTACCTGGAATAAATTATTATGTTATCATTAGTTGCGAGGTAATTCTAATAGTTGCAACATATAGAGCACACACATCATGTGACGGTGTAGCGGGAGAAGAAAACGGCAGTGAGACAGTGACATCTTTAGCTGTCAGTGTATTTATTAACATCTAGGTATGTTCGTGAGATGTGTGCGTAATCCAAATATATGTATGGGACTATGTGTGGTAATTATATGTGAGTGGTTACCAGCGGGTGTTGAAGGTGAGTGTTGAGATTGAGCCGGAAGTCCAAAGAGGGCAAAGCAGGATCGAAAGTCGAAAGACAGGCAGAAGGTCAAGGACTGGAGCGAGGCGTCGTGGTCAGTCAGTAAGCGTGAGGTCAAAGTCCAGAGAGGCAAGAGGGAGTGCAGAGGGGATCTAGTGAGACGAGACACACCGCTTGACGACCAGGAAGGGCAACGAGAAGCTGGAGAACAACACAACACGAGACACAATGAATACGACGGGGAGGCAACACGGAGAAAGGATAAGCACATGTGAGAAGGCTGGAGACGTATTGGCTTACTGTACGGATATGAGAAGCTATGTTCTGGTACCGGATCTCAAGATGCACTGGCTTATGAAGGCAGGTTGCTCATCATGGGCAGGTGTGTTGATTGCAGAAACAATTAAGTAAAGCTACATAAACATATAGGCTACATAGTGTAGCGTTGGACGGGATTCTTTAAAAGTCTCTTACTCAAAGACATCAAGAAATGCTGACACGTTGTACGATCATTACCAGCTTTAATGATCATGTTAATTTTGAACACACCCACACAAGTGAAAGCAATGCGTACTTAGTCAACAGCCCCACAGGTCACACTTATGGTGGCCGCATAAACAACACTAAAACTGTCACAAACATGCATCCCCTGTGAATCACACCAAACAAGAACAACAAATGCTTTTCGGGAGAACATCAGCACCGCAAAGCAACAGAAACACAACAACACCAATACCCAGAACCCCCTGCGACACCAACTCTTCCGGGACGCTACAATAGATACAGTACAGTGACATACATGGCCGGGGCCTAAATGATGATAGACTTACCTCTTATACAAGTTTTATTAAAAGTTGGTCATTAGTCAACTTTGTGTTCTAATAAAGTAGTCCGCTGTGAACCAACACCAGCTTGTACATAGTCTAGTACAGTTCCACAATATTGTAGTTTGTCCAATTGTTGTTCCCCATGGCAATATTGCCATTATATCATAGTTGACCCAATAATATGTTGATACATTTTTACTTTGCTATCAGGCCTCTGTCCATCCCCCCCTTGTGTTCTAATGTGCCCCCCCAAATTTCATTGGTTGTTGATGCTGTCAGTCAAGTAGTTACTAGCCTCTCTTCTATCATCAACTAGATTAAAAAATAAAATGCAGTGTTTGTTTTTATCATGAGCAAACTGTACTTCACACAAAAAGGGGGCTTTTAATTTGAAGTTCTACAAACAGGATGTGACAGGGGATGACTACAGGTAAGACACAAAGTTTGCAAACATTATGACAGAAATATTTCAGTATTGGTACTTTTGCCATTGTTGACAACTATTATAAAAGACATGATGACGGATGGATTTTTTTAAATGCATTTTAACATGTAAATAAAAGTCAGCTTACAGCAAAGCCAATGGGAGCTCCTCTAATTTGCCAGTAAAATTTAAGAAATAACCAACAACACTCAAAGCGCCAAAAACACTCAAATTACATTTCGTGACTTCAAATATTAATCAAGTATTTGTGGTATTCTTAATATAAGTGCTAACACAGACTATTTATGTGTAAAGCATTGAGTGGTCTGCTGCTTTCTTGCTTCCTTGCTCCCTGTGAGTTTATTCTAGATCATAAGTCATGCATCTCACCTAGACAGAAAGAGACTGAGTAGATATTCCGACAATTTGGTACACATTGACAGCCATTTGGGACCCGAAAAGACTCTTTGCTTGGCTAATATGGCACTTATCAAGAAAGCAGTGGGCGGGCTATTTAGTCATGTCAATCAAACTGCCTCATGGACGGGCACAGCTGAAAAAAACGCTACAACAAAGATTGGCAAACAATATATTTATGGGTAAAACCAGTGCACGAGTTTGGTAAAGATTTGTGTGAAATTTTGCCAAATATTTTTTACATTTCACACGCAGGTGATATGATGTGAAACAATACAGACGCTGGGAAGGAAGCTTCTCACTATATACATATGTTCCGTCTAAAACACAAACACAATTCAAACGCAGATAAAGTAACGGCAGCTGAACTAACTAGTGTCAACTATGCTGTGAAATGCTCAGGTCCGACTCTGGACAGCCAGCACTTCATCCATGGCCACCATCATCTATGGCATCTCGGATCTGAACCAGAGTGATGTTTTGTTATTTGACGTTTGTGCTCGTCACGGATTGTCCATAACAAGCACCATGTCAAACATAAGGGTGTTCATATGTGCACTTGGCACCAAAACATCCTAGGCCGCAGTTCTATGATCAACTTTGTAGTTGTATCATCGGATTTGCGGTCTCATGTTTTGGACACTCGGGTGAAGAGAGGGGCGGAGCTTTCTACCAAACACTACCTGTTGGTGAGTTGGCTGCGATGATGGGGGATGATGCCGGACAGACGTGGCAGGCCCAAACGCATTGTGAGGGTTTGCTGGGAACGCCTAGCAGAGTCTACTGTCAGAGAGAGTTTCAATTTTTGCCTCCGGAAGAACTTTGAACGTCACGAGGGGGCTGCTGGACATTGTGTCCGAGTGGACGATGTTCTATACCTCTATTGTCGAGGCGGACGATTGGAGCTGTGGCCGCAAGGTGGTTGGTGCCTGACGTGGCGGTAGTCCTAGAACCTGCTGGTGGATACCAGCGGTGAGGGATGCCGTCAAGCTGAAGAAAAAATTATATCGGGCTCTTTTGGCTCATAGGACTCCGGAGGCAGGAGACAGGTACCGTCAGGCCAAGCGGTGTGCGGCTTCAGCGGTCGCGGAGGCAAAAACTTGGACATGGGAGGAGTTTGGGGAACCATCGAAAACAACTTCCAGACTGCTTCGAAGCGATTCTGGACCACCATTCAACGCCTCAGGAAGGGGAAGCAGTGCAATGTCAACACCGTGTATGGTGGGAATGGTGTTCTGCTGACCTCGACTATGGATGCTGTGGATCAGTGGAGGGAATACTTCGAAGACCTCCTCAATCCTACCAACACGTCTTCCGATGAGGAAGCAGTGCCTGGGTAATCTGTGATGGGCTCTCCTATTTCTGGGGTTGAGTTTGCCGAGGTAGTTAAAAAGCTCCTCGGTGGCAAGGCCCTTGGGGTGGAGGAGACCCGCCCGGAGCTCCTTTAGGCTCTGGATGCTGTGAGGCTGTCTTGGTTGACAAGACTTTGCAGCATCGCGTGAACATCTGGGGCGGTACCTCTGGATTTTTTGTCAATATGATTTGCCTGAGCGGCGAGGAGACATAGAGAATAATAAGCATTAGAAAATGAATGAGAAAGGCCGGATTAAAAAAAGAACCATTTAAAAAAAAATGTTAACAAGGGTCTTTCCGCGTGCCGGATTTTAGACGGTGGCGGCATCCCTGGAATAAGGTATGTGACAGACTCACGTTGTGCAGATTCCAAGGACCATCAAAGATAATCATTGCTGCGAGTAAGTTTAGACTTCTTTATTTTTCAAGAAATTTGCCGGATTGCTTTTCAGCCTTTCCGCTTGCCTGCTTGCTCTTCCGCTCGCTTTTCAGCTTCACACGTCGTCGTCTTCCTTCGGCTCTCTGTTTCTCGCGCTCAGCATCTGCTTCACTCTCGCTCACGTTCTTCTCTCTGACTCTTCCGCACGTTCACGGCTGCCGCCCTTATACACAGTTCACGGAGATTAATTGATTGTTTCCAGCTGGGCGATCCACGCACCTGATAACGTTTGCAACGTCGATCCTGGTGCGCCCCGCCTCGGCGCTGGGCCGCCGTCTAAGCCCCCTCGCCGCCATCTTGGAGTGGGCCCCAGTGTGCCCTGCCTCGCTATCGGACCACGCCTCCCCACAAGGTAATACACCAATTTATATTCTTGTCTTTCCAGTTCTTTATTAGCTTACATACAACCGATGGTGGTTAGTGCATCTGCCTCACAATACAAAGGTCCTGGGTTTGATCCTGCGCTTGGGATCTTTCTGTGTGGAGTTTGCATGGTCAACCACGTGACTGGGTGGGTTCCCTCCGGGTACTCCGGCTTTCTCCTACCTCCAAAGACATGCACCTGGGGTTAGGTTGATTGGCAACACTAAATTGGCCCTAGTGTGTGAATGTGAGTGTGAATGTTGTCCGTCTATCTGTGTTGGCCCTGTCATGAGGTGGCGACTTGTCCAGGGTGTACGCAGCCTTCTGCCCGAATGCAGCTGGGATAGGCTCAGGCACCCCCTAATCTAAGTCTAATACAGTCTCTGTTCAGACCTCTTTCAACATTTTGCCGCGGCACACTATTCCAAATAGTTAGTCTGTGTTAGTACTAATACTGTCAACAACGTGTGATTTGATTGGCTATTGCAACTGTCTATCAACTTTATGTCTTCTCAAATTCATCTACTAACGGTTCCACGTGTGGCTCTGCTGATATGCTTAGCACCCCCACAGCTCAAACCAATAAAAATCCAATCACAGGACGCGACAATGTCACGTTCTGATTGGCTCTCGCAATTATCTATCAAACTGTATGTGTCCATTCACTTACAGTGCACAGATACCCGCATTGTTGATTCTGCAGGCCCCGGGCAGATTTCGTACAGCATGGCAACATAAGCTAGCTAAATTCTAATTAGATAAAAACTGTAACCTAAAATCAACAGCACTCAAAGGAGCATAATATGACATGAATAGAAAATTAATACTTTTAGAGATTTAGGGAAAGTACAATAAAAATTACTTTTATCTTTGATTATGATCATGACTTCTGGTATTTGTTAGGCCAGCAGACAGTGGTGACGGCCCACCACTGTCTAAGGCAGGGGTCCCCAAACTTTTTGCAGAAAGTTCAGAAATGTTGCCTAGTTGAAGCAGCGTCCATTGAATCGAGTTCTCCTCTGCTGTCAACTACTTTGGCGTAGGATCAGGGATTGATGTGGAGCCCTGTAATGATGATAGATAGGGGCGGCATGGCGTAGTGGGTAGAGCGGCCGTGCCAGAAACCTGAGGGTTGCAGGTTCGCTTCCCACCTATTAACATCCAAAATCGCTGCCGTTGTGTCCTTGGGAAGGACACTTCACCCTTGCCCCCGGTGCCGCTCACACCGGTGAATGAATGATGACTGAATGTTTGGTGGTGGTCGGAGGGGCCGTAGGCGCAAACTGGCAGCCATGCTTCCGTCAGTCTACCCCGGGGCAGCTGTGGCTACAAATGTAGCTTACCACCACCAGGTGTGAATGAATGATGGGTTCCCACTGCTCTGTGAGCGCTTTGAGTATCTAACAATAGGAAAGCGCGATATAAATCTAATCCATTATTATATTATTATTATTATTATATCATTCTGTCGCGTATACTGATCCATCTCCTCTTTGATATTCTCCAGATTGGTGTTATATTGTTGCTTGGCATTCAACTGTTGGCGCAATAGTACATTCTCCTCTTGCAGCACCTAAAACTCCCTTGTCACTGCTGTGCTGTCCTTTCTGAGAATCTTCATTTCATCTCTGACTTCCTTATAGCATCACTAAAATCTTTTCTCTCTCCGTTATTCTGTGCATGCAGACTTTCTATATTAGTTTGTAGACCTCTAATATCTAATTGTTGACCATCCATATTTGATTGTAGACATCTGATATCTAATAATATTTTTTTTTATTGTTTGCACCAACATTTATATTTATTCATATCGGTTTCCTAAAGTTGTATCTGTGAGCCCGGACGCTTCAGGCTGGGACTTTTGTTCTGTAGTTTGCTGTTCGTAGTTGCTAAGCATCCAACTGAAAGCCGTTTGCTTTGTTAGTGTAACAGTCTTATGCTGTGGGGTTCTTTTAGGACCGATGGATCACAGTCAGGCGGGTCGCCAAGTTTACAAGTTCTTTTATTTTGTTTGTACCACAATGTCTTTTTTCTTTCTACAAGTCTTTCTTTTCATTCAACAGGTCTTTCAGCTCAGGCGTGCTTCTTCTTCCTGGCTTTTCAGCCCCCCTCTGCGGTCACCGACGCTGCTAATAAAGAGACAGGTGATTAGATAACTCGTTCCAGCTGAGGTATCCACTCACCTGTCATCTGCTTCTGGCCAGCTCCTGTGCATGTCCTGTCCACAGGCGTTGCGTGGACCACGCCCCGCCTTCCACATGCCTCCACCGTCAGACTCAGGCCGGGGAGCCGTCTGGCCGCGCCCACTCCCGCCCACCCCCCTGCATAGAAGGGCGAGAGAGGAAGTCGGCCATGGCCATGTGCGTGCCCGGCCTGTGGACCACCCGGAAGTTGTAGGGCTGCAATGCGAGGTACCACCGGGTGATCCGCGCGTTGGCATCCTTCATCCGGTGGAGCCACTGGAGCGGTTTGTGGTCCGAAGAGAGACTGAAGGCGCACCCCAACAAAAAGTAACAGAGGGCCCCAACTGCCCACCGGATGGCGAGGCACTCCCCTCTCCACCGTACTGTACCTCGCCTCCCGGTCCGAGAATTTTCGGCTGATGTACAAGATGGGGCGGTCGACGCCCTCCACCCGCTGGGACAGCACCGCCCCAAGTCCCCTGCCCGACGCGTCCGCGTGTAGACAAAAAGGGATGGTGAAGTCAGGCATGCGCAGTACCGGTTCCTCGCAGAGTGCTATCTTTACCTTCTCAAACACCCGCTGGCACGGTTCCGTCCACTGGACCAGATCTGGAGCACCCTTTTGGGTGAGGTCAGTCAGTGGGCTGGTCAAGTCCGCGAACCAGGGAATGAACCGGCGGTAGTATCCCGCCAGGACCAAAATCTGCCTCACCTCCTTTTTTGTCTTGGGGGTTGGATAGGCTGCGATCGTCGCTGTCTTGTCTACCTGTGGCCGCACCTGTCCCCCCCCCCCCCAACTGGTACCCCAGATACTGTATCTCCCTCTGGCCAACCGCGCACTTTGCCGGGTTGGCGGTGAGTCCCGCCCACCTCAAGGACCTGAGCACCGCCCCCACAAGCTGCATGTGTTGTTCCCAGCCACGAGTCTGGATGATGACATCATCCAGGTATGCGTTCGCGTGGGTGCACAGCACCGGATCCATGAGGCGCTGGAATGTGGCGGGCGCACCGAACAAACCAAACGGAAGTGTCACAAACTGGTATAAAGCTTCCGGAGTGGAGAAGGCCGTTTTTTCCTTGGACTCTGGTGATAAGGGAATCTACCAGTAGCTTTTGGTTAAATTCAGTGTCGTGAAAATCCAGGAGCTCGTTGACCCAAGGCATTGGGTACACGTCAAAGCGTGAGATTTCGTTCACCTTGCGGTAATCCACACAGAGGCGTACGGACCCATCCTTCTTCCCTACCAGAACAATGGGACTGCACCACGCGCTGTGGGATTCTTCTAATACCCCCAATTCTAGCATGATTTTTAATTCTTCCCGCGCTACTTTGCGCTTGTGTTCGGTAAGTCTATATGGCCGAGATCGCACCGTAACACCTGGGCTGGTCTCAATGTGATGTTGGATGAGGTTCGTGCGGCCGGGCCGAGAGGAGAACACGTCAGAAAAGCGCCGCTGCAGCGCAGCAACATCCGCTTTCTGCGCCAATGTGAGCTGATCGTCACAGGGGAGGGGAGGGGGAGGGACAGAGCGCGGGACCTCTGGTCCCAACTCCTCCTCCTCCCTCACTATCGTCATCATGGACACAGGCTCCGCTTCCCTCCATGCCTTCAGTAGGTTAAGATGGTAAATTTGGGTGCCTCCAAACCTCATAGTCCACATTCCGCACTTGCCGTGTGACCTCAAAAGGCCTTTGCCAGCGCGCAAGTAATTTCGAGCTGGAGCTTGGAAGTAATAGAAGCACTTTTTCCCCCCGGTGAAAATGTTCTTAACTGGGTCCCCTTGTTATACGTTCTCTTCTGACGTTCCTGGGCACGGGGCAAATTCTCGCGTGACAAGTGCCCCACCGTGTGGAGTTTTGCGTGCATGTCCAAAACGTACTGGATTTCAGCTTTCCTTAATTATGTCCAGCACTCTGCGAAAGGCTTAAAACCTAGGGAGGCCTGGGGTACCTCCCGCATCGTAAACATGAGGGGATCCAGCCACTTATCCCCATTTCGTTTGTCCTCGTGCGTAAACTTACGGTTCATGGTTTTCAGCGTTTTGTGTAACCGTTCCACCAGCCCATCTGTTTGGGGGTGGTAGACACTGGTGCGGATCGCTTTAATGCCCAGTAATCCGTATAGTTCCCTTATTGTGCGTGACATAAAGGATGTGCCCTGATCAGTCAGAATCTCTTTCGGAATTCCGACTCGGGAGATGACCTAAAACAGCGCTTGCGCTACACTCTTTGCAGAGATGGAGCGCAGGGGCACTGCTTCGGGATAGCGTGTTGCGTAATCCACCAGGACTAACAGAAAGCGATATTCCCGTGAGTTTGGGTGAAATAGTCCGATGAGGTCCATCCCAATTCTTTCGAATGGGACCTCCATAAGTGGCAATGGGCGCAAGGGCGCCTTCGGGATGGCCGCTGGATTCACCAGCTGGCATTCCGGACAGGCAGTGCACCACCGCCGCATGTCTGCCCGAATGCCCGGCCAATAAAACCGGACCATGACCCGATGAAGTGTCTTATCAGGGCCCATGGGTCCAGCCATAGGGTTCACATGCGCGGCCTGGAAAACCATTTCCCGGCGCCGTTTCGGTGCCAACAACTGGGTGATTTCCTCTCCTGTCTGACTGTCACGGCTCACTCGGTACAATCTATCTCTCATAATAGAGAAGGGAGGGAATACCCGCGCTGTTCCCGGGCGCATCAGCTGATCGTCGATGTAGTCTACCTGGTCCCAGGCCGCACGCAAAGTTTCGTCTTGAGTCTGCTCGAGGGGAAAATCCTCCGTAGGACGCCAATAGGGGGCTGGGGAGGCTTCCCGAGAAGCCCCCGCCGGTTCCCGCTTGGCAGTTTCGGATGGCCCCACCTCGCCACTGAGAACTGCGCAGAGACTCCCCTTTCCTACAGTCTGAGAACGCATCCCCACACATTGCGTCAATAGAGGATAAAACCCCGGCCAATTTTTCCCTAATATTATGGGGTGCGTAAGGTGCGCGCTTACAGCAACCTTAACACTATAATTTTGTCCCCGATTTCAAATTTCCACTGGTACAATGGGATATGTGTGTACATTCCCATGAATACACCTAACTTGCCCCTTTGTCGCTTGCCTCAACGCCCCGGGTCGAACCAGGTTTTGGTGGATCATGGACTTTTTGCAACCCAAATCCACCATTTTCCGGTATGTACTCCCTTGTACCCTTACCAGGACACAATACGCCTCCCCTGGATCGGAGCCGGGTGCTGGGGGCTCGACAACCCGCATCACCAGTCCCACCTCCATTAGGGAGCAATCCCTCCTCACGTGACCGGGTTGGCCGCACCCCCAGCACACTCGTTCCAGCTGAGGTATCCACTCACCTGTCATCTACTTCCAGCCGGCTCCTGCGCACGCCCCGCCTTCTACAGTTCGATTTTTACAGTTAGCGGCACTGCTAATTAGGTAATTTCAATATTATCATATTGTGCACCGGTCAAAATTGTGTCAGCCTGCCTTAGAGATCATTTTTAGTGAACAGATCTGCTTAAAATCGCTCCAAAATCTCAGGGACTGACCGTTGCATAACTTTGAGTTGCTAGGCAAGTTGTCCTGTAGCCGTGATCACAATCAGTGGTCAGGGAAGCTCCATTTTACTCAAAACACGGCTAAAGAGAGCAGATTTGTTTTGTGTTTGCTTGCTCTTTGCGCTTTTACCGAGCACCTGGGAAATAAGTTGATGCAAATTATTTTTTTTGGGGGGGGGGGCGTTTTCATATTTATATGTCCCCCATTGTGTGCACATGCTGTATACTGGAAGCATTACGTAAAAAGAAATACGAATACACTTCTGCAGAGGTACATTTTTTAAATGTCTGAAATCTGAATCAATGACCGCTTCATTTTTGAGAAACACATATGGACCTTGCTTCACATCAAAGTCAAGTCTGTGTTTTCTGTGTTGTGTAAGCCTGTTCTTATTCCATTTACTTGACCTTCTGGCACCGTGGCCCAGTTCTCGCTGACAGAGAAAACAAAGAGCGATCTCTATCTCCCAGATCATTGTGCACCCATTGTCAGGGAAGCCGTGGTACAGAAATAACTAAAGGGCAAGCAAGATGGCCTCATCTTTCACTCATCCTCCTCACCCGCTCACTGACACAAACATATGGGGATGCACTGTTATCTGGTTGCACAGTTTTTAGGATGACAGGCTCTACAGAGAACTAATACACCATATAAATGCACATACAGTAACTTCAATGTATACAAATTCAAACATTGTTTTCTACTCACCTTAAATCTTTAAAAAAAACTGTCTGTCCATCCATCCATCCATTTTCTACCGCTAATTCCTTTTTGGGATCGCGGGGGGCGCTGGCGCCTATCTCAGCTACAATCAGGCGGAAGGCGGTGTACACCCTGGACAAGTCGCCTCCTCATCACAGGGCCAAACTGTCTGTCAATGATCCATATTGTTAGTTAAAGTATATAGAGTAGATTTTTTCCCTTCGCAGGGATTACTTTCTCTGGTCATCCACAAAAAAAGAAAATCTATGAAGAATTGATGCAGCAATTAAAATATATGTTGTACCTTTTAACCCCCATACTAACTTGACATTGACATTATCCTCCAATTTTTGAGAAATAAAAGTTGTTATTATACTAATTGCAATAAAATTCTTGTAATCATTTGATTAATCTCCATAACCTTATCTGTTCAATTACCAGTTTACGAGCAAACAAGCTAAATCATTACAAAAGACATGACGACGGCTGCATTTTTTTAATGCATTCTTCAATCCATCCATTTCCTACCGCTTATTCCCTTCGGGGTCGCGGGGGGCGCTGGAGCCTATCTCAGCTACAATCAAGTGGAAGGCAGAGTACACCCTGGACGAATCGCCAACTCATCGCAGGGCTAAATGCATTCCAAATATAAAATAAATTAGATCAAAAGTCCTCTTACAATAGAGCCAATGAGAGCCGCTCTATTCTGTCTATAAAGCCCACAAAAAAACATCTTAACACCTCCATTGAGGTTTTATATACATGCTGTAAATATTAATATATTATAGTAACAGGCACATGTATAATAACATTTCATATGTGCGCATTTTGATCATTTTAAGCATATGCGGATGATCATTATAGGGGTGTTTGGTGGCTGGGACCATAGGGTTCTCTTTGGCAGGCTTGACTTGGCTGACATGGAAGGTAGGATGGACATGGAGCGACATGGGTAGACGTAGGCGTACTGCTGCAGGACCGATGACCTTGGCGATGGGGAAGGGGCCCTCGAATCTGGGCGGCAATTTTTTGAATAGCACCTTTTGGTGCAGGTCTTTAGCAGCTAGCCATACTGACGGTCCTAGCCGGTAATCAGGTGCTGGGCGGCTGCTTTCTTGACCCGATTTTCTTGGCGAGCAAGCCAGATGCGACAGCCCCAACTCCCTCATTTGACGCATCCACCCCGACCACAAATTGCCGTTAAGGATCGGGCAGTGTGAGGATGGGTGAAGTCGTGAAGCGGTGTTTGAGATCCTGGAAGGCCCTCTCCGCCTCCAGAGACCAGTAAAAGAGCACCTGTGGAGAAGACAGAGCATGGACAGGGGAAGCTATCGCGCTAAATCCTCTGATAAAGCGTCTGTCGAAGTTCGCAAAACCAAGAAATTGCTGAACCTACTATAATGTGTTGGCCACTTGGCAACCGCGCTAACTTTAGCTGGATCCATTTGGACTCCTCCAGGGGCTACAATAAAGCCCAGGAAGGAGATGGTGCCGGCATGGAATTTGCATTTCTCGGCTTTTATATTCAGGTGGTTTTCAAGGAGCCGTTGCAAAACCTGGCTGACATGGTGCCTGTGAATGTCCAGAATGTCAGAGCAAATTACTATGTCATCAAGATAGACAGAAACAAAATGGTCCAAAAAGTCCCTGAGCACATCATTAATCATGGCCTGGAATAAGGCAGGGGCATTAGTGAGACCATAGGCATTACTAAGTATTCATAGTGGCCACTAGGGGTGTTAAAAACGGTCTCCCACTCATTACCCCCCTAATGCAAATGAGGCGGTAAGCATTGCGTAGTTCAAGTTTGGTAAAAACTTTGGCCTGCCGGAGCTGATCACAAACTAATGACATTAATGGAAGAGGATACCGATTTTTTTCTTGTTATGTCGTTGAGAGGATTGCAGTCAACGCAGTGTCCCGTTTTTCTTGTCTACAAAGAAGAACCTTGCTCCAGCAGGTGACGATGAAGGGCGGATGAGTCCCGCCTTAAGTGAGGATTCTATATACTCCTTCATAGCGTGTCTCTCGGGACCTGAGAACGAGTACAGGTGCCCCTTGGGAATGGTAGATCCAGGAATAAGGTGATCTAAATGTTCTAAAACCGAAAAGGACGCAAATGGAAGCATTTGTGAATCGAGGTTCCAATGAATACATATACATCCGTATGAATATACCGTATTTCCTTGAATTGCCGCCGGGGCGCTAATTAATTTAAAACCTCTTCTCACTCCTGCATGCGCTAATTCTTTTTAAAACCTCTTCTCATATCGGCACTTACCAAAGGTATGCAGTAAAAGTTGGAGTGTGATGTAAGCTTGGACCTTAAAGGCCTACTGAAACCCACTACTACCGACCAAGCAGTCTGATAGTTTATATATCAATGATGAAATATTAACATTGCAACACATGTCAATAAGGCCGGGTTAGTTTACTAAATTACAGTTTTAAATTTCCCGCGGAGTTTCCTGTTGAAATTGTCGCGGAATGATGACGCGTACGATGACGCGTGTTTGTGACGTTATTGGTTGGAGGGGACATATTAACCAGCACTACTTACAGCTAAAAGTCGTCTCTTTTCATCGCGCAATTAAACAGTATTTTGGACATCTGTGTTGCTGAATCTTTTGCAATTTGTTCAATTAATAATGGAGAAGTATAAGTAGAAAGATGGAGGTGGGAAGCTTTCAGCCTTTAGCCACACAAACACACGGTGTTTCCTTGTTTAAAATTCCCGGAGGTGAAGCTTTACTATGGATCAGAGCCGTCAAGCGAACATGGTTCCCGACCACTTGTCAACCGGCAGGTTTTGGTGAGAAAATTGTGGTAAAAAGTCGCCTCTTACCGGAGATCAGCGGAGATCAGCGGAGCTTGCGCCGTCCATGCAGCTGCCGTGACTTCCCTCAGAGACTGGCGTCAACACACCCGTGGAGACACCCTTCCGACTATCAGGTACTATTTAACTCACTAAAACACTAGCAACGGAATAGAAATATAAGGAATTTCCCAGAATTATCTAAGTAAATGTGTCTAAAAACATCTGAATCGCTCCCAATACAATCGCCCTTTTTTTTTTTCCTTTTTTTTTTTTTCCTAGTTCTTCACTATCAATATCCTCATCCACAAATCTTTCATTCTCGCCCAAATTAATGGGGAAAATGTCGTTTTCTCGGTCCGAATAGCTCTTGATGCCGGAGGCTCACATTATAAATGTGAGGATGTGAGGAGCCCTCACACCAGTGACGTCATCGTCTACTACTTCAGGTAAAGGCAAGGCTTTTTTATTAGCGACCAAAAGTTGCGAACTTTATCGTGGATGTTCTCTACTAAATATTTTCAGCAAAAATATGGCAATATCGCAAAATGATCAAGTATGACACATAGAATGGACCTGCTATCCCCGTTTAAATAAGAAAATCTCATTTCAGTAGGCCTTTAAATCCTACTGAATAGCTCTTAATCTTCTTCCCTTTATGCGATTTCAAATTACCGGTATTGAAATCAGCCTCCTCCATTTTGAAAATGATGACAGGGGAAGAGTCACTCGTGACGTCACAAGTTTGACCAGGCATACGCTAATTATTTTTGGAAGCGAGTTTGACCAGGCAGTAATTCAAGGCAGGCGCATACTATATGCCCTGCGGCAATTCAAGGAAATACAGTATATCCATACATACACATGCATTGATATATTTACAAAAATAATATACAAACACATAGGGGATTTCAGAAAAATCCCCTGAGTGGTCTCTCTGTCATATTATTATATCTCACGCTCTACATCCACGTATTGTATTGAGCACTGTTCTACATAAATCAATCTTACACAAAAAAAATATATATATATATATTCATATGTATACATACATGAATATATATATATATATATATATATATATATATGTTTGTATATCCATCCATCCATCCATCTTCTTCTGCTTATCCGAGGTCGGGTCGCGGGGGCAGGGAAGCCCAGACTTCCCTCTCCCCAGCCACTTCGTCTAGCTCTTCCCGGGGGATCCCGAGGCGTTCCCAGGCCAGCCGGGAGACATAGTCTTCCCAACGTGTCCTGGGTCTTCCCCGTGGCCTCCTACCGGTTGGACGTGCCCTAAACACCTCCCTCGGGAGGCGTTCGGGTGGCATCCTGACCAGATGCCCGAACCACCTCATCTGGCTCCTCTCGATGTGGAGGAGCAGCGGCTTTACTTTGAGTTCCTCCCGGATGACAGAGCTTCTCACCCTATCTCTAAGGGAGAGCCCCGCCACACGGCGGAGGAAACTCATTTCGGCAGCTTGTACCCGTGAGCTTATCCTTTCGGTCATGACCCAAAGCTCATGACCATAGGTGAGGATGGGAACGTAGATCGACCGGTAAATTGAGAGCTTTGCCTTCCGGCTCAGCTCCTTCTTCACCACAACGGATCGGTACAACGTCCGCATTACTGAAGACGCCGCACCGATCCGCCTGTCGATCTCACGATCCACTCTTCCCCCACTCGTGAACAAGACTCCTAGGTACTTGAACTCCTCCACTTGGGGAAGGGTCTCCTCCCCAAACTGGAGATGGCACTCCACCCTTTTCCGGGAGAGAACCATGGACTCGGATTTGGAGGCGCTGATTCTCATTCCGGCCGCTTCACACTCGGCTGCGAACCGATCCAGTGAGAGCTGAAGATCCCGGCCAGATGAAGCCAACAGGACCACATCGTCTGCAAATAGCAGAGACCTAATCCCGCGGCCACCAAACCGGAACCCCCTCAATGCTTTGACTGCGCCTAGAAATTCTGTCCATAAAAGTTATGAACAGAATCGGTGACAAAGGGCAACCTTGGCGGAGTCCAACCCTCACTGGAAACGTGTCCGACTTACTGCCAGCAATGCGGACCAAGCTCTGACACTGATCGTACAGGGATCGGACTGCCATAATAAGACAGTCAGATACCCCATACTCTCTGAGCACTCCCCACAGGACTTCCCGAGGGACACGGTCGAATGCCTTCTCCAAGTCCACAAAGCACATGTAGACTGGTTGGGCAAACTCCCATGCACCCTCAAGAACCCTGCCGAGAGTATAGAGCTGGTCCACAGTTCCACGACCAGGACGAAAACCACACTGTTCCTCCTGAATCCGAGGTTCGACTATCCGGCGTAGCCTCCTCTCCAGTACACCTGAATAAACCTTACCGGGAAGGCTGAGGAGTGTGATCCCACGATAGTTGGAACACACCCTCTGGTCCCCCACCTTAAAGAGAGGGACCACCACCCCGGTCTGCCAATCCAGAGGTACCGCCCCCGATGTCCACCATCTTTGATGGTCCTTGGAATCTGCACAACGTGAGTCTGTCACATACCTTATTCCAGGGATGCCGCCACCGTCTAAAATCCGGCACGCGGAAAGACCCTTGTTAACATTTTTTTTTAAATGGTTCTTTTTTTAATCCGCCCTTTCTCATTCATTTTCTAATGCTTATTATTCTCTATGTCTCCTCGCCGCTCAGGCAAATCATATTGACAAAAAATCCAGAGGTACCGCCCCAGATGTTCACGCGATGCTGCAAAGTCTTGTCAACCAAGAAAGCCTCACAGCATCCAGAGCCTTAATGAACTCTGGGCGGGTCTCATCCACCCCTGGGGCCTCGCCACTGAGGAGCTTTTTAACTACCTCAGCAACCTCAGCCCCAAAAATAGGAGAGTCCACCACAGATTCCGCAGGCACTGCTTCCTCATAGGAAGACGTATTGGTGGGATTGAGGAGATCTTCAAAGTATTCCTTCCACCTGTCCACAACATCCGCAGTTGAGGTCAGCAGAACACCATCTGCACCATACACGGTGTTGACAGTGCACTGCCTCCCCTTCCTGAGGCGGGGGATGGTGGTCCAGAATCACTTCGAAGCCATCCGGAAGTCATTTTCCATGGCTTCCCCAAACTTTTCCCATGTCCGAGTTTTTGCCTCTGTGACCGCTGAAGCTGCACACCGCTTGGCCTGTCGGTACCTGTCCACTGCCTCTGGAGTCCTATGAGCCAAAAGAACCCGATACGACTCCTTCTTCAGCTTGACGGCATCCCTCACCGCTGGTATCCACCAGCGGGTTCTAGGATTACCGCCACGACAAGCACCAACTACCTTGCGGCCACAGCTCCAATCAGCCGCCTCGACAATAGAGGTGCGGAACATGGTCCACTCGTACTCAATGTCCAGCACCTCCCTCGTGAGATGTTCAAAGTTCCTCCGTAGGTGGGAATTTAAACTTTCTCTGACAGGAGACTCTGCCAGACGTTCCCAGCAAACCCTCACAATGCGTTTGGGCCTGCCAGGTCTGTCCGGCATCCTCCCCCACCATCGCAGCCAACTCACCACCAGGTGGTGATCGGTAGAAAGCTCCGCCCCTCTCTTTACCCGAGTGTCCAAAACATGAGGCCGCAAATCCGATGACACAACTACAAAGTCGATCATGGAACTGCGGCCTAGGGTGTCCTGGTGCCAAGTGCACATATGGACACCCTTATGTTTGAACATGGTGTTTGTTATGGACAAACTGTGACAAGCACAGAAGTCCAATAACAAAACACCACTAGGGTTCAGATCCGGGCGACCGTTCTTCCCAATCACGCCTCTCCAGGTTTCACTGTCGTTACCAACATGAGCGTTGAAGTCCCCCAGCAGAACAAGGGACTCACCCGGGGGAGCACTCTCCAGTACTCCCTCGAGTGTACCCAAAAAGGGTGGGTACTCTGAACTGTTGTTTGGTGCGTAAGCGCAAACAACAGTCAGGACCCGTCCCCCCACCCGAAGGCGGAGGGAGGCTACACTTTCGTCCACTGGGTTGAACTCCAACGTGCAGGCTTTGAACCGGGGGGAAACCAGAATTGCCACCCCAGCCCGTCGCCTCTCACTGCCGGCCACGCCAGAGTGAAAGAGAGTCCAGCCCCTTTCAAAAGAAGTGGTTCCAGAGCCCTTGCTGTGCGTTGATGTGAGTCCGACTACATCCAGCCGGAATTTCTCTACTTCGCGCACTAGCTCAGGCTCCTTTTCCCCCAGTGAGGTGACGTTCCACGTCCCAAGAGCGAGCTTATGTAGCCGAGGATCGGACCGCCAAGTGCCCTGCCTTCGGCTTCCGCCCAGCTTACATTGCATCCGACCTCTATGGCCCCTGCTATGGGTGGTGAGCCCATTGGAGGGGGGACCCACGTTGCCTCTTCGGGCTGTGCCCGGCCGGGCCCGGCCCCTTGGGTACAGGCCCGGCCACCAGGCGCTCGCCATCGTGCCCCACCTCCGGGCCTGGCTCCAGGGGGGGGCCCCGGTGACCCGCGTCCGGGCGAGGGAAATCTGGGTCCTTTGTTTTTACTTTTCATAGAGGTTTTCGAGCTGCTCTTTTTACCTTGGGAGACCCTACCAGGGGGCTTAAAGCCCCCGGACAACATAGCTCCTAGGATCATTGGGACACGCAAACTCCTCTACGACGGTAAGGTGGCAGCTCAGAGAGGAGTATGTTTGTATATTTATATATAAACATGTGTTCACATATACACAGTACATATGTACATATACATATATGTTTCTCCGTGCATATATATATGTATATATATACATATGTATATATATACATATATATATATGTATATATATACACACATATGCATGTATATATATAAATATATATATATATATATATATATACATATACTGTTTACACACACACACGCACGCACACACACACACACACACACACACACACACACACAGGTTATCATTTTAAATGGGGACCAAGTTTTGCATCCTCACTTGTGGGGACCACCATTTCTTCAGGTTGTGGAGACTTAAAAAAAAAAGAAAGTAAAATGACCAGTGCCCAGTTAGTTCATACACAGTTTTAAATCTCTGGATTGATGAAGTAATGTGCTGATCATTCCTACTGGGGAACCTGGAGAAAAAGCGTTGATATGGTTCAAGGCGACCAAATTTAAAACATTTTTGCATAATTCACACTAATTTGTACGTGACCACTGAGGACTATTTAAAAAAAAAGAAGTTCAAAAGAAATATGACATGATCCTCAGAATACAGCACTACAGCTGTACTTTTATAGGAAGTTTCACCACTTAAATGTACCAGCTACAGCCCGATGAGGTGGCTGCTGTGCAAATGTCTCACACTCCAACTAACCAGTAAACATGTTTTATGGGCCATAGCTTAAAAATCATTTAGGCATCTTTAGTATGGATTTGACTATCATTTAAAAAGTTTTCCCTTTCGGGGACCTGTTTTTTTTTGTCCCCATACCGTCAGAGGTCCCCCTAAAGGTGACTGTGTAAACAGAGCGATGTCCCCATTAAGTAAACATTGCCAAAACAAACAAACACACACACACACACACACACACACACACACACACACACATATATGTGAATATGTGTTGATATGTAGATATATATGTAAAACAATACATCTATTAATTGATCTTGCTCTTTTACGGGGATGCATTGCAGGATCAACTCTTCTGTAATAAACACCCCTTTTTACTTGTAAAGTCAGGGTATAAAGTACAGGGACTGGTTAACCCATTGGTTTTCAACCTTTTTCCAGTGATGTTTCCCCTGTGAACATTTTTTAAATTCAAGTACCCCCTAATCAGAGCAAATCATTTTTGTTTGAAAAAAAGTGATAAAAAAGTAATATACAGCACTATGTCATCAGTTTCTGATTTATTAAATTGTATAACAGTGCAAAATATTGCTCATTTGTAGTGGTCTTTCTTGAACTATTTAGAAAAAAAGATATAAAAATAACTGAAAACTTTTTGAAAAATAAACAAGTGATTCAATTATAAATAAAGATTTTTACACATGGAAGTAATCATCATGTAACCATGATGCGTGCAGTTTATCAAAGCAACAATCAAACAATCGGAAAATTCCTGTCGTATCAATTCCTAGATATGGTCGTAACTATACTAAATGCACTGGGCATAATAAACACAACATTATTAATATTGCTACTACGGATAATTTGATCAAAAATTCCCTAAAACAGCCCACTACCTATAATATAGGTTTTTTAAACATAAGATCATTGTCTCCTAAAACGTTGTTAGTTAATGATATTATCAGAGACAACAATCTTAACGTCATCGGTCTCAGCGAAACCTGGCTTAAACCAAACGACTTTTTTGCGCTGAATGAGGCATGTCCTCCTAACTTTACACATGCGCATATTGCCCGTCCGCTCAAAAGGGGTGGGGGGGTCGCACTAATATACAACGAAAACTTTAACCTTAGTCCTAACATAAATAATAAATATAAATCGTTTGAGGTGCTTACTATGAGGTCTGTCACACCGCTGCCTCTACACCTGGCTGTTATCTACCGCCCCCCAGGGCCCTATTCGGACTTTATTAATGAATTCACAGAGTTCGTTGCTGATCTAGTGACACACGCCGATAATATAATCATAATGGGGGACTTTAATATCCATATGAATACCCCATCGGACCCACCGTGCGTAGCGCTCCAGACTGTAATTGATAGCTGTGGTCTCACACAAATAATAAATGAACCCACGCATCGCAACGGTAATACGATAGACCTAGTGCTTGTCAGGGGCATCACCGTTTCCAAAGTTACGATACTCCCGTATACTAAAGTATTGTCCGATCATTACCTTATAAAATTCGAGGTTCAGACGCATGTTCGTCAAACTAATAATAATAACACCTGCTATAGCAGCCGCAACATTAATACAGCCACAACGACAACTCTTGCTGACCTGCTGCCCTCGGTAATGGCACCATTCCCAAAGTATGTGGGCTCTATTGATAACCTCACTAACAACTTTAACGACGCCCTGCGCGAAACCATTGATAACATAGCACCGCTAAAGTTAAAAAAGGCTCCAAAAAAGCGCACCCCGTGGTTTACAGAAGAAACTAGAGCTCAGAAATTATTATGTAGAAAGCTGGAACGCAAATGGCGCACGACTAAACTTGAGGTGCACCATCAAGCATGGAGTGATGGTTTAATAACTTATAAACGCATGCTTACCTTAGCTAAAGCTAATTATTACTCAAATCTCATCCACCGTAATAAAAACGATCCTAAATTTTTGTTTAGTACGGTAGCATCGCTAACCCAACAAGGGACTCCTTCCAGTAGCTCCACCCACTCAGCTGATGACTTTATGCAATTCTTTAGTAAGAAAATTGAAGTCATTAGAAAGGAGATTAAAGACAATGCGTCCCAGCTACAACGGGGTTCTATTAACACTGACACGATGGTATATACGGCGGATACTGCCCTCCAAAATAGTTTCTCTCGTTTTGAGGAAATAACATTAGAGGAATTGTTACAACGTGTAAATGGAATAAAACAGACAACATGTTTACTTGACCCTCTTCCTGGGAAACTGATCAAGGAGCTCTTTGAATTATTAGGTCCATCAGTGCTAAATATTATAAACTTATCACTCTCCTCGGGCAGTGTTCCCCTAGCATTCAAAAAAGCGGTTATTCATCCTCTTCTTAAAAGACCTAACCTCGATCCTGACCTCATGGTAAATTACCGACCGGTGTCTCACCTTCCCTTTATTTCAAAAATCCTTGAAAAAATTGTTGCGGAGCAGTTAAATGAACACTTAGCGTCTAACAATCTATGTGAAACCTTTCAATCCGGTTTCAGGGCAAATCACTCCACGGAGACAGCCCTCGCAAAAATGACTAATGATCTATTGCTAACGATGGATTCTGTTGCGTCATCTATGTTGCTGCTCCTCGATCTTAGCGCTGCTTTCGATACCGTCGATCATAATATTTTATTAGAACGTATCCAAACACGAATTGGTATGTCAGACTTAGCCCTGTCTTGGTTTAACTCTTATCTTACTGATAGGATGCAGTGTGTCTCCCATAACAATGTGACCTCGGACTACGTTAAGGTAACGTGTGGAGTTCCCCAGGGTTCGGTCCTTGGCCCTGCACTCTTCAGCATCTACATGCTGCCGCTAGGTGACATCATACGCAAATACGGTATCAGCTTTCACTGTTATGCTGATGACACCCAACTCTACATGCCCCTAAAGCTGACCAACACGCCGGATTGTAGTCAGCTGGAGGCGTGTTTTAATGAAATTAAACAATGGATGTCCGCTAACTTTTTGCAACTCAACGCCAAAAAAACGGAAATGCTGATTATCGGTCCTGCTATACACCGAACTCTATTTAATAATACAACTCTAACATTTGACAACCAAACAATTAAACAAGGCGACACGGTAAAGAATCTGGGTATTATCTTCGACCCAACTCTCTCCTTTGAGGCACACATTAAAAGCGTTACTAAAACGGCCTTCTTTCATCTCCGTAACATCGCTAAAATTCGCTCCATTCTGTCCACTAAAGACGCTGAGATCATTATCCATGCGTTTGTTACGTCTCGTCTCGACTACTGCAACGTATTATTTTCGGGTCTCCCCATGTCTAGCATTAAAAGATTACAGTTGGTACAAAATGCGGCTGCTAGACTTTTGACAAGAACAAGAAAGTTTGATCACATTACACCTGTACTGGCTCACCTGCACTGGCTTCCTGTGCACTTAAGATGTGACTTTAAGGTTTTA
Source organism: Nerophis ophidion (assembly GCF_033978795.1). Classification (NCBI taxonomy): domain Eukaryota; kingdom Metazoa; phylum Chordata; class Actinopteri; order Syngnathiformes; family Syngnathidae; genus Nerophis; species Nerophis ophidion. The sequence goes on from NC_084619.1 coordinate 39,862,636, forward strand.
CTACTTACGTATAAAATACTACACGGTCTAGCTCCATCTTATCTTGCCGATTGTATTGTACCGTATGTCCCGGCAAGAAATCTGCGTTCAAAGGACTCCGGCTTATTAGTGATTCCCAAAGCCCAAAAAAAGTCTGCGGGCTATAGAGCGTTTTCCGTTCGGGCTCCAGTACTCTGGAATGCCCTCCCGGTAACAGTTCGCGATGCCACCGCAGTAGAAGCATTTAAGTCTCACCTTAAAACTCATTTGTATACTCTAGCCTTTAAATAGACTCCCTTTTTAGACCAGTTGATCTGCCGTTTCTTTTCTTTTTCTTCTATGTCCCACTCTCCCGTGTGGAGGGGGTCCGGTCCGATCCGGTGGCCATGTACTGCTCGCCTGTGTATCGGCTGGGGACATCTCTGCGCTGCTGGTCCGCCTACGCTTGGGATGGTTTCCTGCTGGCTCCGCTGTGAACGGGACTCTCGTTGCTGTGTCTTGGATCCTCTTTGGACTGGACTCTCGCGACTGTGTTGTATCCATTGTGGATTGAACTTTCACAGTATCATGTTAGACCCGCTCGACATCCATTGCTTTCCTCCTCTCTAAGGTTCTCATAGTCATCATTGTCACCGACGTCCCACTGGGTCATCATTGTCACCGATGTCCCACTGGGTGTGAGTTTTCCTTGCCCTTATGTAGGCCTACCGAGGATGTCGTGGTGGTTTGTGCAGCCCTTTGAGACACTAGTGATTTAGGGCTATATAAGTAAACATTGATTGATTGATTGATTGATCAACTTAAAGTGCCCTCTTTGGGGATTGTAATAGAGATCCATCTGGATTCATCAACTTAATCCTAAACATTTCTTCACAAAAAATTAAATCTTTAACATCAATATTTATGGAACATGTCCACAAAAAAATCTATCTGTCAACACTGAATATTGCATTGTTGTATTGTTTTTCACAGTTTATTAACTTAAATTCAGATTTTGTAGAAGTATTGTTCAATAAATATATTTATGAAGGATTTTTGAATTGTTGCTATTTTTAGAAAATTTAAAAAAAATCTCATGTACCTCTTGGCATACCTTCAAGTACCCCAAGGGGTACGCGTACCCACATTTGAGAACCACTGGGTTAACCTTTGGTCTAAAATGCAGACTGTAGAGTTTCTTTACAGCGCTTTGAGGCATAATTGCTGGAATGTGTGCACTTGAGTTGGGTGAAAGCCTGGTTTGCTGACACCCCTAACTTTTGTCGTTTACAATGAGGAAAATTGTCTATAACTCCATGCTTAAAATACAATTAAAGCTCGGAAGACATTCTCGTTGTTATTATTTTGGGCCGTGCGGCGGAGTTGTGGTTAAACATGTCTGCTTCCCAGTCAGGAGGTCCGAGTTCGGATGATTGAATGTTTCTTTTTATGGCTTCTTTTCTTATCCCCACAAAAATGACCAATTGCAGATTGCTCATGCAGTAGGTGTAAATGTGAATGTTTATTTTACCCAATTGATTGGCCATCATTCCGAACTCGGCTGGAATACTCTCCAGCTCATGTTTAGGACAAGCAGTATAGAAAATGGATGGTTATTGTTTTGATTATGAGGCAGCACCCACGCCTGGACACAAAGCAATCTTCAAAGGTTTACCCCAATACTACTGAACCATCTGTAAAATAAAGCTGAGTTTTTTATTTTTTTCCTCTATCCCTCTCTCAATACCACAGCCATCGCTCACTCAGGCCCCAGGGTTTGTCTATGAAATTAAAATAAAGTGAATGAAGTTTGCCTTTGAAGAATGGTCAGATAGAGAAAAAGGGCTTAAACGACAGAATAAGCAAGAGACAAGGGGGAGGAGTGAGCTGTCGGGGGTCTCGTGGAAAAGTGGTGAGTGCGAAGGGGAGAGATTGGAGGGGCTGTGGGGTAAGCAATGGGAGCGCAATTAAAAGTGCACATACTGGCAAAAATCAGGGTGCTTTCAAGGCAGAGAGACCACAGACCTCTTTGTGAAACTCATCACACAAAGGCAATATGTTTGAAGATGATGAGAGCGCCTCTAACTGATGGTTAAAACCAGTCCATGAGGTGCGGCAGCCCCATGTGAGCCCACTCTCAGACCCCTGCTTTCCTTATTATTTTTTGGCTTCGCTATCTGCTCAAGTTTGGCTTTGCCAAAGGAAATGTCAGAAAAATATTTTTTGGGGACAAGAATATGGATGATTTGGTCATATGATGGCAAACCAGTTTATATTCTAAAAAGTTAAGTTTGTTTTTCCAAGTATTAGTTTTATACTTTTTTTCTTTCAATACCTTTGAGGTGTTGTACAATGGCATGCCCTTTTCACAAATTGATTGAACAATTTAGAGATAAAACATTTTAAAATATGAGCTATCCTCATTATACCCTACTTTGACCCCAGTTATTTCAGTGTTACAAACAGACGCCATTTGAAAGTGTGTAAAAAAAAAGGCTACTGTGTTGCCCAGTTGTTATGTTTTCCCATGCATTTTGTCCTGAGAGTGTTGCCGTTGTCGAAGAGTTGTATACATTACTACCATTACCTATATGTGTCAGTTTTGTTCTTTGGTGAGCCCTGCACGAAGAGAATATGCGGTAGAACAATTGATGGATGGATGGGCATTTGGACATTGATTTGGGCGTTTATATTATATAAAAAAATACCCAATCAATTAATAATAACCTGCTCAGTGGCATTGTGGTTAGAGTGTCCACCCTGAGATCGGTAGGTCGTGAGTTCAAACCCCGGCCGAGTCATACCAAAGACTATGAAAATGGGACCCATTACCTCCCTGCTTGGCACTCAGCATCACGGGTTGGAATTGGGGGTTAAACCACCAAAATGATTGCCGGGCATGGCCACCGCTGCTGCTCACTGCTCCCCTCACCTCCCAGAGAGTGAACTAGGGGACGGGTCAAATGCTGAGGTTAATTTCACCACACGTGGTGTGTGTGTGACAATCATTGGTACTTTAACTTTTAACTTTAATTGTGGCAGAGCCCAATGAAAGCTAGTTTTAGCATTCTAAAACTGTGTCATCATCAGAGGTGAGTAGTAACGCGCTACATTTACTCCGTTACATTTACTTGAGTAACTTTTGGGATAAAGTGTACTTCTATGAGTAGTTTTTATGCAACATACTTTTACTTTTACTTGAGTATATTTATAGAGAAGAAACGCTACTTTTACTCCGTTCCATTTAACTACATTCAGCTCGCTACTCGCTACTTTTTTTAATCGATCTATTAATGTTTGTTTTGGTTAATGACAGAGCTTCAAAGTAGAATCTACGCATGCCTGCGTTTCACCAATCACATGCAGTAACTGGTGACGTTGGACCAATCAAACAGAGCCAGGCGGTCACATGACCCAACTTAAACAAGTTAAAAAACTTATTGGGGTGTTACCATTTTAGTGGTCAATTGTACGGAATATGTACTGTACTGTGCAATCTACCAATAAAAGTTTCAATCAATCAATCAAAAGTGTAAAGGAAAAAAGACACTTTTTATTTCAACCGTACTTCCCGTCATAAGCCTAAAGACTGATCGAACAGTTCCTGTCTTCACAATAAAAGTGCCGCTCCATCGCGCCTGCGCCAACAAAATAAGAGTCTCCGAAAGCCAGCGCAAACAAGCTAGCAAGCCACGGAGTTTGCCGCCAATGTATTTCTTGTAAAGTGTATAAAAACGAATATGGAAGCTGAACAAATAAGATGCCAAAAACCAACGACTTTCATGTGGTATTAGACAGAAAAGAGGAAATTTTTTCTCCTCCATTTGAAAACGTGAACGTCTGATTCCAATCATTGCAAGTCATCAGAATCAGGTAATACACCAACTTATATTCTTGTCTTCATGAAAGATAGGAATCTATGTGTTAAACATGCATGTATATTCATTAAAACACCTTCAACATGTGAACAAAAACGGCAAAATAAATAAATATAAATGATATACTGTATATATAAATGTATGTGTATATATATATATATATATATATATATATACATATATATATATATATATATATACACATATATATATATATATATGTATATATATATATATATATATATATGATATGTGTGTGTATAAATTATTTGTGTGTGTATAAATGATATGTGTGTGTATGTATATATGAGGTAGATCACCTCTACTTGGTCCCTTACTAAGTAATTGATAAACGTTGAAAAACTTATTGGGGTGTTACCATTTAGTGGTCAATTGTACGGAATATGTACTGTACTGTGCAATCTACTAATACAAGTTTTAATCAATCAATCAATCAAATCAATGAATGCCTACTGAGCCTATGGTGCTGTTAAGTTATTGTGGCTCAATGTGCCATTTTTTTTTTATTTTATTTTAATGTACTATTATTTAATATATAATATTGTTTTAGTTGCTTAAGAGATATTCCTGGCTCTGAATTTGTTCATTGCTATTTTTATGTTTTTGTGCAATATTTTTTGCCGTAATCAGGTTACTCATCAGTTACTCAGTACTTGAGTAGTTTTTTCACAACATACTTTTTACTTTTACTCAAGTAAATATTTGGGTGACTACTCCTTACTTTTACTTGAGTAATAAATCTCTAAAGTAACTGTACTCTTACTTGAGTACAATTTCTGACTACTCTACCCACCTCTGGTCATCATATACTTGGAATCAATCCAATTACATCTGTAAAGCAACCTCTTTGGTACAATCTTATTTTCATAATTGATCAAAAAAAATGGTCAAAAGGACTGCATAGAACATAGAGGCATTACTAAACGTATCACATTATTCATCTTAACTCCTTTAAACCACTCGAGGAATCAGTTGATCAATATATTATACACAGAAGTCATTTAAAAAAATGTATCTCTTTGAAACAGTATAAAGTGCATATCCTCAGTTAATAGCCATTAACTGGAAGATACACTTTTTAATCAGGATGGAATGAAAAGATGAGTTAAAAGATTTTATGGAACAATACAGGAACATCATACTACTAATGCAAATGATGCATGTGTTCGGAAATGGATGACTGACTTAAACAATTTTCGAAAAATACATTATTATGATATTTGACATGATATTTGGAAACATGCTATTAAGCGCTTTAAATACATTAAAAAAATAATGACTCAATTTAAGATCTTGAATAGATTGTATTTTACACCTTCTCAGTTGTTTAAAATGGGTACTGTAGATAGCAAGTTATGTATAAAGTGTCAGTCTGCTGAAGGAACTATTATTATTTTAATGTCAGAGAATAAAAAAGTTGTGGTCTAAAACATCGTAAAAAAGGAATCATATTCTTAAATATAAACATCCCCATGACGCAAACGTGTGTTCTTGAAAATCTGCATCAATTTAGTAATTTGTCATCAAAGAATAAAAACGCATTTCCGTCAATATGAATCGTGACAAAAACTGTAACATTAAAACAATGGATATACGTTGATAGTCCAACTCCTATTAGCTGGTATACACAAGCTATGGAGATGATGTCAGTTGAAAAAACTGCATTTAGATGAGATAATAATGAGTTATATCCTGGAATATGGGATCCATTACATGAATTAGTTTTAACATTTAATTGAATCAAAAACGTGTTGTTTTTTTATTCTTGTGGTAAATAATGTATATGGTAATAGTGTGTTGTCAAGTTTCTGAAATGCAATGCAAGTGTGTGACACAATTGTTCGTTTTTTATGAATGGCTGCGATGGCGTTGGAAATGTTGAGTGATAATAACATGATTTTTTGTTTGGTTTTTAATTACTGCTATTGATTTTGGTATTCTTATTAATTTTCTTTTTCATCTAATTTTACACTTTTGTTTCCCCCTATTTCCACAGCCATACACACCTTACAGCCGTGTTACTTGAAATGTGAGACATGCTAACTGTTAGTATTTTATGTTAAAAGGGAACATTATCACAATTTCAGAAGGGTTAAAACCAATAAAAATCAGTTCACAGTGGCTTATTTTATTTTTCAAAGTTTTTTTCAAAATTTTACCCATCAAGGAATAACCCGAAAAAAGGTTTTAAAGTGCCTGATTTTCGCTATCTGTAAATCCACCGTCCATTTTCCTGTGACGTCATTTAGTGATGTCAACATGGCGGATAGCACAGCAAGATATAGCGACATTAGCTCAAAATCAGACTCGGATTTCAGCGGCTTAAGCGATCAAACAGATTACGCATGTATTGAAACGGATGGTTGGAGTGCGGAGGCAGATAGCGAAAATGAAATTGAAGAAGAAACTGAAGCTATTGAGCGAATAGCTATTGAAGCTATTCAGCGATCGCCTTCTAACCAAATTCTAACCATACATCTCTGTGCCATGTCTGTCGTAGCATCGCCGGTAAAATGTGCAGGAGCAACTTAAATCTGTCGATTGGTAAGTGTTTGTTTGGCATTAAATGTGGGTGGAGTGAAAGGCTGGATGCAAATGTAGCTACAAAATGTACATACAGCTAGCCTAAATAGCATGTTAGCATCGATTAGCTGGCAGTCATGCCGCTGCCAAATATGTCAATAACTTTATCGTTGGAAATGCATCTGCTTTGAGTGTCGCAGGGTATCCATACATCTCTGTGCCATGTCTGTCGTAGCATCGCCGGTAAAGTGTGCAGACCAAACGGGGGACTTTCGGATCTTTTGACACTGGTGCAACTTGAATCCGTCGATTGGTAAGTGTTTGTTTGGCGTTAAATGTGGGTGGAGGGAAAGGCTGGATGCAAATATAGCTACAAATGAGGCATAACGATGCAGTATGTATATACAGCTAGCCTAAATAGCATGTTAGCATCGATTAACATGCCGCGCTAATCGATGCACACTCCCCGTAAGTCAACTTGAATCCGTCCCTGATCTTGTTGTTACACCCTCCGACAACACACTGACGAGGCATGGTGTCTCCAAGGTACGGAAAACAGTCGAAAAAAACGGAAAATAACAGAGCTGATTCGACTCGATGTTTATGTGTTTGAGAAAATGGCGGACAGAGAGCGAACAATAGAAAGGCGTTTAATTCGCCAAAATTCACCCATTTAGAGTTCGGAAATCGGTTAAAAAAATATATGGTGTTTTTTCTGCAACATCAAGGTATATATTGAACCTTACATAGGTCTGGTGATAATGTTCCCCTTTAAATGTTAGCATTTTAATGTAAGCATGCAAATGTTTTAGGCTAGCTCTGTAGTTCTTTTTGGACAGTTACACATAAAACTCTCGGATTCTGACACTCAGCACCATCTTAAAAGTATGGTGGCTTCCAGGGAACCCCGGCCAGAGGTCCAGGGCACAGATAGCAGGCCCATCAAAATTTGCGTGGGATTTTCTAGTTATTTTTGATACTGTTGTTCGAACAAAAATTAATAGTATCAACTTTTAGTTTTTTGTTTGTTTTAGTCGTCTACTCAATTGCTTTGAGAATTGCTGTTTGGAGTGTTAGGAGGCTAAAACTAAAAATAGATGTACGTTTAATTCCAGAAAACTACGTACACCACTACAGATTTAGATGTCTTAAAGTGTGTGCACACACAAATCCAGGCACATTTCTTTTTTACATTGCAATCTACTTGAATTGATCCCTGTTTTCAGAGTGGATTAACACACCCAGGCCACGCCCACTTATACATATGCAAATATTATGGAAAGTAGCCATGTGCTTGAGCTTGGCTGGGTCTGACTAATCAGTGCATAGGAAGTTCTTCTTTCTCCTACTTTTCGTGAACCGCAGATCGATTGTCAGCCTGTCATTGCCGTGTCTCTGATAACTGAACACAGATTGAATTAGAAAAGACACGGTCGTGTCAAGAAGAAAGTGAAGAAGAAGATGGATGTACTCGGCCAAAACTGACTCAGGGAAATTTGGGCTGCACCCAGTTTGAAAGGACAGTTGCTACGGTGATACGTACAATTTTAGAAGGGGTGGGTGACTCTGATTAACCCTATAATTTGTTTAACTTATAACAAAATGTGTTTATACAGTAGCCTGCTGACATAATCTAGATTAGAGTTTCATGTGAAAATTATGTTTTATGTATACACAACATGACAGCATATTATAAAACAATACAAAATACTTTGACCTTTGTTCGAGTACTCAATTTATCAATACAATACAGGAGAGCTTCTTGCTGTAGCAGCCGTATATGTGACATCCTCCTCGGTCCTGGAGGTGCCAGTGTGCGCTGACCACATGCTGCTGTTGTCCGCCTGACACGAACAACAGCACGAAGGAGTCACAGGCACACGTTTTGTCAGCAATAGGTGGCGAAATGATAGCCGAGATAAATTAATAGATGTCCGCACATATATAATCTTTAAGCATTAAATGCAGTGGCAAAAAAGTGAATTTTGTGTCCTTTTTTACATTGGTGAAATTAAATGTTGGCAAAGCCCAAACAACCACCTCTGTGTGTCGCTAAAGTATCCACAGCCTGCAGAAATGTAGTTGGTGTGAGGCAGTATATAGCAAAAATGTTAGATCAGTTTGAGTTCAACTCATGAAAAACGGAAACAAGTGTTGCGTTTGTATTTTGTTTAGTATAAATTCATTAAATAAAGTCAAATACAAATAAGGCAAGAAGAAAAGTATCCCATACTTCTGTTTTGTAAAGTAAATCTGTACAGCAGATATGGGCATCTACATGAACAATATGATTTGCCTAAGCGGCTGGACAGGACACATTTACAAATAAAATAAAATAAAATAAAAATGAAGCGTGTTTACTGTGTTTTTCTTAATGCTACTGAGAATTTGGCTGCTCTCTGAAAAAACAAAGACTATGTAAGAGTATCTGGATCTGTCAGAGTACAGAGTTAGATCCTTTCTCATTGAGTATGTTATCATGATTAAAGGGGAACTGCAGTTTTTAAGGAATGTTGCCTTTCCTTCACAATCATTATGAAAGGCAAGAACTCACGTGTTTTTGTTTTTGCAAAATGTGTCCAATGGGAGTCACCGTCGTAGCCTTCAAAGCCCTTCATCAATGTTTTATAAACACGCTGCAAGCAGGGACGTGCACATGATTATAAAGGGGCAGGGACTCAAAGTCAGAAAAGGGCAGGACATTTTTTGTGGTCCTTTACACAATATGGAAATTAATGTAAAAATAAATTTGCTAAAAGGAAGCTAACTACTTAGCTGTGTGTCCCTTGTAGGTAAAAGTGATTGCCATTTCTTTTGTGTCAACAAATTATTGTCATTATGAGTTAATTCACATTATCATAGGATTGGAAGACATGAAAAGCAACAGAAAACTGGTTTATTATTAGGCTATTTATTGTTAAAGATAAGCACTTTAATATAGAACATTGAACAGTGCAACATGAACTTTGAAAACGAATACAAAAATATATACCTAAATGGAAAAAACTTCAATGTGAAAATCTGTCCTTCTTCCCTTAACTTGATGAAAACACCATCAAGTTGTAACTTATGGTCTTTCTCACTTAATGCTCAGACTAAACAACTGAAACGCAATACAGGGCCAAAAATATGGACCAGGGGCCAGTAGAAGGCTGTAGGATGGAGGCCACCCAGACCCAAATATGCTTCTCAATTTAAATTCATGGCTTCCATAAAATGCTGTGAAATCAGTGTATAGTCAGTAGCCAAACCTTCTGGGGGCCTTAAAGCAGCAACCTTCTGGGGGCCATGTCCCTGTAGATGTTGATCACATCATTGTGATTTATGACTACGTCTTTTTCAATGGAGAGGAGAAGGAGATCAGACAGCCTCTCTTCTGAGTGAGTTTTTGACCAGCTTCAGTTTAGAAAAAGACCTCTCTACTGTGGCAGTGGACACTGGAATCGTGGCATATGTTTTCATAATTTCTTCCAGCATAGCTGGCATTATATTTTAGATCAAAAGCTTGTTGGTGGGCAGGATCCGTAGGATACTTTAACAGTGCAATATTTGATAAGACCTCTTCTCCTACATCACTTGTAGCTCATTCAACTTCCCCCTCATCTAAGGTTTCCTCTGCAGTAGTATCATCTGCCTCCCTTCCTGTGGATTCTTCCTCCCCAACATTTACTGGGATTTCTATGGCTTCCTCTGTGTCAGGAGTTGCATCTAAAGCCTCTTTTCTCTCAGGCGTTGCTTCTACACTCTCCTCCTCCTCTCTCTCAGGTGTTGCTTCTAAGGTATCTGCCTCTCTCTCAGGTGTGACACTTTCTGAGGTCTGTGGTCTTTCTTGAATTCTGGTGCTAGTACTTGGTTTTAGCCATGCATTAAGATGTCTGCTACCCTTAGTTGCTTCCTGGCACTCCTTCTCCTTCCTTTTCTGTATCCTTTCTTTTTTTGGCATTGTGCTGCAGGCATAATCAACATGAGTCAAGTTTAAATACAGATGGTGATATTCCTAACAGATAACCAACATCTTATATCCCCAGAATGCTGAAATTATTATTATTATTAAAAAAAATAATAATAATAATTATTATTATTGTCATAATTATTAATATTCGTATTATCGTTATTATTATCATTATTATTATTATTTTGTTAACCCACACAGTAATAGCAAAGTCACAATAAACTTTATATCTAAACCTCTACTGTGAGAGAAATATGATCCGCTGTAAACACAGTGCATTTCATTTCGAAAATTAATCCGGTGTTTTATTTTGTATTTTGTACACTACTTCCTGTCCCGCACGATCCGCTCTGCTCTGTGCGGAATTGATGCGCCGTGCTCAATTGATGTGCTGTGCTCCAACGTCCGGCAAAAACAGAAGCTGACACATTGAATAATGGAATAATACAGCGTTTTTCTGAAATATTACCCATATTAGATGCTGAATAAGTGGAAGGCGACTAGACCGTAACTCACAGGTTCAAGTTGCTCCACTGTCACGTCTCCTCAGAGGCGCAGTTGGCTCTCTCTCCTCTCACTTACTCACTCACTCGCCCTCTCTCTCTCTCTCTCTGGCGGGAGCGGCAGGCTCAAACAACCCGGTATTACAAGAAAACGTGGAGTTTTTGTACCGCTGTTTTTTTGTTTATTATTTTTTTTACATCTCTGACAGGAATTTATTAATGTTGTTTAAAGAACCAAAAGAAACAAAAAAAAAAAAAAAACACACACACAGGCAGTGGGCACTTTTTAAGACAAGGCAAAAAAGGGCAGGGGCTCAAGCACCCATAGGGCCCTATGTGTGCACATGCGTGACTGCAAGTATATATATAATGTAGTAACAGACACGTTTATAACAATAAATAATATGTACAATGTTTACTGCATTTTGGTAATTCTATGCATTACCAGAACATATTTCCTCAGCGCATTTATTTCCCTTTCCATAGCAGCACACTTCTGACTTCCAACAACAAATGTGTGTTCCTACTTCCGGAAACAAATGTGAGTGTTTTCTAATTACGGCAGACAGACAATAAAGACAACTATTTTTGGACTAATGAGGATTTACAACCTTATCTTTTTTTAAAGCTGAACATACAGAGGATGAACTACTGATTATAAAAGTGAGTATGAAGAGAGGGTGAAACGTTGTAGCAGATGGAAGCCGAGAGAATGAGGTTGGCTTGACTTGATGGTGTAAATGTGTTACTTGGAGCCAAGTTATGCCAGAATAAATGGAGTGCTTACCTAAAGTCAACTTGAAAAAACTTTCCCGGGCAGCTGGTCCCAACAGACAACTTATCCAACTGTCCATTGAGTAAGTCACTATAATATTGATCATGATAAATGCAGCACATTATGCTTGTTCGTACAACTACATACACTGTCGAGCTCACAAACAAAACATGAAATGTGGGCTAATACTTTACAGTTACTGTAATATGATTGTTCATGTTTTTCAGTCAGTCCTTTGGCATCAAGTTGTGCATTACAAACGCAAAAGATAGCTTACCTCTAGCTGTAGCTATCTTACATCTTTTCACAGCTAGTTTACGACTAGTACCGTAGAATGTCGTCGCAAGATGATGTGCTACTATGATAGATAAACAGTGCCTCTGTGTTCGCACTTACAAAAACAATGTGGCTACACCTTGATAATCATGCAGGTTACAGAACGTAAATGAAATATTGTTGGAGGGTTTTGTATGCATTTTTAAAGTGATTTTTGCTCCCATTTGCTGAATTGCTTGCCACCAAGAAGGAGACATTTTTTACAAATTAGAACACAAAAAAATATATACTTTTGTCTTCTTGTCTCTCATTAGGATAGTGAATGACAGGCAAAATACAAACAAGTGCAGTTCCCCTTTAAGAAAAATCAATGATGCTACTCTCCTGTGTAAATCCACAGTTCACACAGTAATGGGGACGGCGTGGCGCGGTTGGGAGAGTGGCCGTGCCAGAAATCTGAGGGTTCCTGGTTCGATCCCCAGCTTCTACCAACCAAGTCACGTCCGTTGTGTCCTTGAGCAAGACACTTCACCCTTGCTCCTGATGGGTCGTGGGAGGGCCTTGCATGGCCGCTCCCGCCGTCAGTGTGTGAATGTGTGTGTGAATGGGTTGATGTGGAAATAGTGTCAAAGCGCTTTGAGTACCTTAAAGGTAGAAACGCGCTATACAAGTATAACCCATTTACCATTTAATTCTCAGTAAAGAGGTGCACTTAATGTTTCTACTGCTGATGTTTGATAAGCATGTAATGAAGCAATGATGTCTAAGTTGTACTTGGGGTGAGTCTGATGTCTCTCGATGAAAATGTCCACTCTGATAGATAAAAAGTAGAGCCTTGCAGACTAGTTTTGTATTAGATAAAGCAGCATCTATTGATTGCTGGAGAGATGCTTGACATCCCTATTTGCTCTCAGGTGCAACACTGCCGTGTTTGTTCACTGTGTTTGAGTGCGACTTCTTTATGTAGACACTGCTTCCCAACTCCATGGCTTGTCTGTTGGATAGAATGCATGACCTGCATACTGTAGCCTCCAACTGTAGAATGTCAGTGTTTACCATTTCTCTCAAAGAAAAATATTTCAAGTGTTCTCCTCAATGCTTTCATTTAAAGATTGTGATGGATGGTTTCAAAAAAGTCATGAATGCATTGTCACAGATTCTTGATTCATCCACAAATGTATCTTCTTCTGCTTATCCTGGGTCAGGTCACAGAAAAGGAAAAGGAGATGGCGAGGAGGCAGCCAAACTAGTGGCCCAAGCTAGTTCAGCTGAAACATCTCAATGTGCTTTCCACCCAGTGGGAGCCAAGATACCCTGTGGAGAAACGTATTTTAGCCTATAGTTTATTCGGCACAGCTCGTGAGCATGGGAAAGATTGGTCGAACGAGAGCCTCCTTCCCCACAACAGATTGATACATCACTGACTGATGACCAATTTGTTCCATAGATCTTGCCTTTTATTCTTCATGAACAAGACCCCAAGATACTTTAACTCCTCCACGTGGTGCCTAATCTCATCCCTGACTCGAAGAGAACACCCTTTTCTGGTTATGTACCATGGACTCAGATATAGAGGTGCTAATTCCCGTCTTAGCTGCAAATTGCCTTAGTGACCATTGAAGATCATGGCCTGATGAAGCCACCATTTGTCACCCAACCAGACACTCTTCAGTCTGTGGTTTAAATACAAAATCCTTAATAAAACATTGACACAAGTTTTGGCCCATCACAGGGGGTCCGGTACTCCATACGCTGAGTCTCCAAACTTTTTCATTCTAAGGCATTTAGGTTGGATTGAGGAGATCTCCATATTCCCTTCAGTGACCCTTAACATCTAAGTTTAACTAGCATCCCACCTCAAACCTTATCTCTTTAAAATTTTTGTAAAAACAAAGAAAATATATTCTAATTACATAATTTGCTGACCCATACAGATGAATAATAATAATTTTTAATTAAATAATTTTTTTTTTTAACTATAGTTCTAGAGAATTATTACAGTCTCCTGTAAAAACTGTTCAATAGATAAAGACATTGAACTATTGAAAGCCACCAAAAATTGAAGTGAATTGTATTTAGATAGCGCTTTTCTCTAGTGACTCAAAGCACCTTACATAGTGAAACCCATTATCTAAGTTATATTTAAACCAGCGTGGGTAAAGTATTTAGCCCAAGGAAACAACAGCAGTGACTAGAATGGCCAAGGCGGGAATCGAACCTGGAACCCGCTAGGTCAGGGGTGTTAAACTCAAATACAGAGTGGGCCAAAATTTAAAACTGAACAAAGCCGCGGGCCAAGGTTGAAAAATGTAATCTTTTAATAGGGACCCAAACACGTTTTGCATTGAATATTGAACAAGCAAGGCTTATATAACTTTATAGTAACATGCAAAATCGAGTTTCAAATAATAATTATAAAAATTAAAAGGTGGTTGGGGGGCGGGGGAGGTTTGGTGGTAGCGGGGGTGTATATTGTAGCGTCCCGGAAGAGTTAGTACTGCAAAGGGTTCTGGGTATTTGTTCTGTTGTGTTTATGTTGTGTTAAGGTGCGGATGTACTCCCAAAATGTCTTTGCCATTCTTGTTTGGTGTGGGTTCACAGTGTGGTGCATATTTGTAACAGTATCAACATTTTTTATATGGCCAACGTCAGTATGATCTGTATGGCTGTTGATTAAGTATGTCTTGCAGCCGAAAGTGTGTGTGTTTAAAAGCTGCATATATTTTTGTGACTGGGTTTGTAGGGTACACAAAAGACAATGCCTATAAGTCACATCATCAATATAGATGAGTCTCAAGGGAAATTGGGAGGATTGACAAGTACCGTATTTTCCGCGCTATAAGCCGCACCTAAAAACCAAACATTTTCTCAAAAGATGACAGTGCGGCTTATAACCCGGTGCGCCTTTATATATGTATTAATATAAATATTTATTTTCATAGAGTTTAGGTTTCGCAACTACGGTAAACAGCCGCCATCTTTTTCCCCGTAGAAGAGGAAGCGCTTCTTCTTCTACAGTAAGCAACCGCCGAGGTAAGCGCCCGCCCACCTGGAAAGAGGAAGCGCTTCTTCTTCTACGGTATGCAACCGCCAAGGTAAGCACCCGCCCCCGTAGAAGAAGCGCGCGGCTAATCCGATTCATTTCATTTGTGTGTTTCTGTAAAGACGACCACAAAATGGCTCCTACTAAAAGACACGAGTACAACGCAGAATTCAAACTCAAGGAAATAAGTCACGCAGAAGAACACGGAAATTGAGCAGCAGCGAGAGAATTGAACATAAATGAATCAATGGTGCTTAGGTGGAGGAAGCAACAAGATGACCTGCGCCAAGTAAAGAAGACAACACAGAGTTTGAGGGAACAAAGCAAGATGGCAACAGTTGGAGGACAAACTCGAACAGTGGGTAGTTGAGCAGAGAGCAGCAAGCAGAAGTGTCAGTAACATCACTATTCCAATGAAGGCAACAGCGCCAGCCAGCGAACTTCACTTGGATGATTTTAAAGGTGGTGCTTCTTGGTGTTTCCGGTTAATGAAAAGACGCAATCTCTCCATCCGCACACGGACTACTATTTCACAGCAACTGCCAAGAGACTTTCAAGAAAAGCTGGCTACTTTCCACGCATATTGTAAAAACAAGATAGCTGAAAAAAGATCCGGCCAGGAAGGCGGGATTCATGGAACTGCCGGACAGCAACAGCGACACTGACTCTGATGACTTCGACGAGACGGAGCCCGCCATTTTGGATGCCGTATTCGCCCAATTTTTTAATTCAGACACCGAAGAAGAAAAATTTGAGGGATTTATGGATGAGGAATAACTTCTGAAGGTGAGCTTTAAATGTTTATTTTGTGTGCTGTGACATTAACGTTCGAGCAAAGTTGAGTTATTGATGTTGCTATTGCTGTGCAATATTTTGAGTGTTACTATTGTTGTGATTGCACATTCGCACACTGGTTTGTATTATTAAAGTTTGACTGACCTATCTGACTGTTTTTTTGAGATTCCCTTTAGCGCAGCGTGGGCGCGGCTTATGACCCGGTGCGGCTTATAGGTTTACAAAGTTTTTAAATATGCCATTCATTGAAGGTGCGGTTTATAACACGGGGCGGCTTATAGCGCAGAAAATACGGTATGTTAGTGGTGAATGCGGTGTTACAACGGCACCGCCGCTGAATAATACCGGCGGGCCAGCTCTAATGTTAATTTGATATTGCCTCAAGGGCCAAATGAAATTACTCGGCAGGCCAAATTTGGCCCGCGGGCCAGAGTTTGACACCTAGAGTCTAGGTGCTGACACTGCCACTCTATCAACCAAGCCACGTCACCCCAAAAAGATGTGCAAAAGAAATGTTAAATAGTATAACGCGGCCTCCGGCACTCTTGTAACACATTTAAAACAAAGAGGGCATTTTTAAGTTTTCTATGTGTAAAAATAAATCTTTTAGTTATCAGAACTTCAGATCAAGGCCAAGCAGGCTTTAAATTTAATGAGGTGAGTTTTATCGTCACATTTCATTTAGGTTTTTTTTTTACATTGCACCGAACCCTTACTTAAAATATTGTGAACTAAGTATGTTTTGTTTTGATTTGCTGTATTTTGTTAGGATTTTTGACAGAAAGACATTCCGTGTGTACCTTAATTTGTCTCGTGTATCACAGTGGCCCTTCTCTCCTTTTCTCACCTTGTGGAGGCCATAATAACCAGTGATGTATCTCAGAGCTGACGTGTTAATTGAATTCCTTCCACACTGTTTTGTAATAACAGCTGTTTTAAGGGCAAATCTTCCCCCAATGAGTGTCAAACACTATAAAATATACTATAAATCTACACATGCGCACACATACATTAAAGGACTCCATCGGTTGGGTAATTTTCATGCAGTGAGATCCCTGTGACTCTCTACGACAAAAAGTGCAAAACTTTTTGTGACATGTATATTGATCTGCGATGAGGTGGCAACTTGTCTAGGGTGTACACCGCCTTCCGCCCGATTGTAGCTGAGATAGGCACCAGCGCCCCCCACAACCCTAAAGGGAATAAGCGGTAGGAAATGGATGGATGGATGTATATTAATTGTACTATATATATATATATATATATATATTTTTTTTTTTTAAATGACATTTCTGCATTACATGCGCATTCACTTATCTACATGGCGTGACATTATCAGATAATTGGATGTATGGCAAAAAGAGGGTCCTTCGTCTGGGGTGACATACAATACAGCAGCTGTCCTCAAAAGGCGGCCTGCAGGCCAAATCTGACTCATCAAACATCTCTCAAATAACAAAACCATAGTTTTAACAACAGCTTTACAGAAAATGTGTCATTTTTTTTAAGGTGATGTATGTTGAGTGGCTGGTTAGCTCTATGGGTAATACTGCCTGCTCATAGGGTGCAAAAACTAGTCAGGATGAATGATCATTTGCAAATGTAATACAAACCCCGTTTCCATATGAGTTGGGAAATTGTGTTAGATGCAAATATAAACGGAATACAATGATTTGCAAATCATTTTCAACCCATAATCAGTTGAATATGCTACAGAGACAACATATTTGATGTTAAAACTGATAAACATTTTTTTTTTTGCAAATAATCATTAACTTTAGAATTTGATGCCAGCAACATGTGACAAAGAAGTTGGGAAAGGTGGCAATAAATACTGATAAATTTGAGGAATGCTCATCAAACACTTATTTGGAACATCCCACAGGTGTGCAGGCTAATTGGGAACAGGTGGGTGCCATGATTGGGTATAAAAGCAGCTTCCATGAAATGCTAAGTACTTCACAAACAAGAATGGGGCGAGGGTCACCACTTTGTAAGCAAATTGTCGAACAGTTTTAGAACAACATTTCTCAATGAGCTATTGCAATGGATTTAGGGATTTTACCATCTACGGTCCGTAAAATCATCAAAAGGTTCAATGAATCTGGAGAAATCACTCCACGTAATCGATGATATTACGGACCTTTGATCCCTCAGGCGGTACTGCATCAAAAACCGACATCAGTGTGTAAAGGATATCACCACATGGGCTCAGGAACGCTTCATAAAACCTCTGTCAGTAACTACAGTTGGTTGCTACATCTGTAAGTGCAAGTTAAAACTTTACTATGCAAAGTGAAAGCCATTTATCAACAACAACAAGATGACTTTCTTCGCTGGACCCGAGCTCATCTAAGATGGACTGATGCAAAGTGGAAAAGTGTTCTGTGGTCTGACAAGTCCACATTTCAAATTATATTTGGAAACTGTGGACGTGGTGTCCTCCGGAACAAAGAGGAAAATAACCATCCGGATTGTTATAGGCGCAAAGTTCAAAAGTGATGGAATGGGGGTGTATTAGTGCCCAAGGCATGAGTAACTTACACATCTGTGAAGGAACCATTAATGCTGAATGGTCCATACAGGTTTTGGAGCAACATATGTGTAGTCATCCAAGCAACGTTATCATGGACGCCCCTGCTTATTTCAGCAAAACAATGCCAAACCACGTGTTACAACAGCGTGGCCTTGTAGTAAAAGAGAGCGGGTACTTTCCTGGCCCGCCTGCAGTCCAGACATGTCTCCCATCGAAATTGTGTGCCGCATTATGAAGAGTAAAATAAGACAACAAGACCCCGGACTGTTGAACAACTTAAGCTGTACATCAAGCAAGAATGGTAAAGAATTCCAGTTTCAAAGCTTCACCAATTAGTTTCCTCAGTTCCCAAACATTTATTGAGTGTTGTTAAAAGAAAATGTGATGTAACACAGTGGTGAACATGCCCTTTCCCAACCAACTACTTTGGCACGTGTTGCAGCCATAAAATTCTAAGTTAATTATTATTTGCAAAAAAAAAAAAAAAGTTAGTGAGTTTTAACATGAAATATCTTGTCTTTGTAGTGTATTCAATTAAATTTGGGTTGAAAAGGATTTGCAAATTATCGTATTCCGTTTATATTTACATCTAACACAATTTCCCAAGTCATATGGAAACGGGGTTTGTATTTTTTTTTCATCATAAAATATAATATAATTGAGTACAATATTAACAGTTTCACCCATTCCTCTTTGCAGCACCTCTTAAGTGCCCTCAGGTTGGATGGAAAGCGCAGGTTTTAATCCAGGATGTCTCTGTACATTGCTGCATTCATCTTTGTGTTTAGCCTGAATAGTCTACCAGTTCCTGTCCCTGAAAAACATCCCCATAGCATGATGCCACCATCACCATGCTTCACTGTCGACATGGTATTTGCGTGATGATGAGCGGTACCAGGTTTTCTCTGAACATGATGCATGGCATTCACATCCAATAGTTAATTCTCATTGTGTGAGAGTCTTTCAGGTGCATTTTGGCAAACTTTTTACCAAGAAATGGCTTCCATTTGGCCACTATACCAAGCAGGCCTGATTGGTGGATTGCTGTATTGATGGTTGTCCTTCTGTAAGGTTCTCTTCTCTGCACAGAGGTATGCTGTAGCTCTGACAGAGTGACCATCGGGTTCGTGTACACCTCCCTGACCAGACTAAGATGTATGCAGCAATGTACAGAGACATTCAATTTTTTTCAATGAATTTGCAAAATAAAAAAAATAAAAACGTTTCACATTTTTATTATGGGGAATGGTGTGTACAATTTTGAGGAGAAAAATAAATATATTCAATTGTGAAATAGAGCTATTACATAACAAAAAGTGTAAAAAAAAAAAGGCATAGCACTATGAATACTTTCCCGATGCACTATATTAGTATTAAAATTTCAGCTTTTTCTCATGACTTTCTGCTCTTTTTTATACTGTTATTTGATCTTATTTTGACAACTTGCTGCAGGTCAACAAAACGAGCTGTTGGCCACAAATAGCCCACAGGCCACACTTTGGACACCACAACCTTAAAGGATTATTTCAATTTTTCTAGATTTTTCTTATTTTACTGTATTTTTGTGATACAGGTGATGACAAAGAGGAAACTTGTTGTGTTATAACTTACAACATTATCACAATTTCAGAAGGGTTAAAACCAATAAAAATCAGTTCCCAGTGGCTTATTTAATTTTTTGAAATTTTTTCCAAATTTTACCCATCCCGGAATATCCCTAAAAAAAGCTTTAAAGTGCCTGATAATCGGTATCCGTGAAGCCATCGTCCATTTTCCTGTGACGTCATCCAGTGGTGCCAATACGGATAGCACCGCAAGATATAGCGACATTAGCTTAGATTCAGATTCGCATTTCAGCGGCTTAAGCGATTCTACGGATTATGCATGTATTGAAACAGATGGTTGGAGTATGGAGGCCGTTAGCGAAAACAAAATTGAAGAAGAAACTGAAGCTATTGAGAGAATAGCTATTGAAGCTACTCGGCCATGTTTGCCTTAGCATCGCCGGTAAAATGTGCAGACCAACGATCGGAAGTTTCGCATCTTGTGACACTGGATCAACTTAAATCCATTGATTGGTAAGTGTTTGTTTGGCATTAAATGTGGGTGGAGGGAAACACTGGATGTAAATATAGTTTCAAATGTACATACAGCTAGCCTAAATAGCATGTTAGCATCAATTAGCTGGCAGTCATGCCGCGACCAAATATGTCTGATTAGCACATAAGTCAACGACATCAAAAAAACTCACCTTTGTGATTTAGTTGACTTTATCGTTGGAAATGCATCTGCAGGTTATCCATACATCTCTTTGCCATGTCTGCCTTAGCACCGTCGATAAAATGTGCAAACACTCCGGCACATTCAATGGGGGTCTGGCGGCAAATTTCTTTGACTTTATCGTTGGAAATGCATCTGCTTTGAGTGTCGCAGGATATCCACACAATCTTGCCATCTCTGTAGTAGCATAGCGTTCGTCGGTAAAGTGTGCGGAACAAACAACTGACCATTTCGTCGGCTTTCCCCACACTCCCTTATTTTGAACAAATTTCGTCCAATTTTTTGCCACTTTCGCATCTTTGGGCCAGTGGTGCAACTTGAATCCCTCCCTGTTAGTGTTGTTACACCCTCCGACAAGACACCGACGAGGCATGATGTCTCTAAGGTTCCAGAAAATAGTCGAAAAAATAGAAAATAACAGAGCTGAGACGCTGTGTTTGTATGTGTTTATGAAAATGGCGGCTTTATTACCTAGGTGACGTCACGTTCTGACGTCATCGCTCCAAGAGCGATAAATAGAAAGACGTTTAATTCGCCAAAATTCCCCCATTTAGAGTTTGGAAATCGGTTAAAAAAAGATATGGTCTTTTTTTTGCAACATCAAGGTATATATTGACGCTTATATAGGTCTGGTGATAATGTTCCCCTTTAAAAACAGTAAAATTTCTTTTACTTTCTCTATTATCATTCTTATTCTATTGTTTTGCGTTTTACAATGATTATCTAACTTTTTCGTCCTGGAGGGATTTTGCTCGATGTTCCACTGTGCAAGAAACGTAATCTCTCAGATGAGGCAGTGCAGTTTATCACCACAACAAACAAACACTATGATAAAAATACTGTCAAAGAGAAAAACACTGGGAGATGAATGACGCACAGGAATGTAACGTATAAATAGGCTAAATGAAGGAGGCAGTTGGAGAAGTAATGTCATGCCATAATTGGTTGCATCCAACAAACTGTTGAACAGTGGTTCTTAACCTGGGTTCGATCGAACCCTAGGGGTTTGGTGAGTCGGCCTCAGGGGTTCGGCGGAGGTCAAAACACACCAGACTCATCGTGTAAATAAAAAGTTCTCCCTATCGGCGTATTACGAATACGGCAACTGCTGACTGATTTGCAAGTGTGTAATTTGTTGTGAGTTAATGCACTGTGTTGGTTTTGTTGCTTGAAGAAGGTGATGTTAATGCACGGTTCAATTTGTGCACCAGTAAAAAAAAAAACATGGTAACGCTTTAGTATGGGGAACATATTCACCATTAACTAGTTGCTTATTAACATGTAAATTAGTAACATATTGGCTCTTAACTAGTCATTATTAAGTACTTATTTATGCCTTATTCGGCATGGTCTCATTATAAACCTCACCCTAACTAAATAACTCTGAATTAAGTCTTTATTACTTAGAATATGTTCACCTAGTGTCCAAATAACTCTAAATTTGACATGATCTATGGTCTGGATTATGGTTTCGTTATTTTTTGTTAGTTTTGGGACTCTTTTAGTTCCAGTTTGCGCTCCCTTGTTTTGTTTGGTTACCATGCCGACTTATGATCATTCTGTCATGACGGGGGGGATTCGCAGCTTACTGCGAGGTTTGTTCTCCTGGGATGCAAACAGACTATTCCGGACAAGGCTTGCAGGTAGGAACATATTTATTAACTCAAAAAATCTTGGCAGGGCATGAGGTAAACAAACATAAACTATGGCAGGGAACAAACACAAAACTGTGGCATGAAACAAACAAACATAAACTATGGCTTCGAACAAACACAAAACTGTGGCAAGAAATAAACAAGACTTACGTGGCCACGGCATGAATCGAGCAACATGAACTGTGGTATCGCATGAAAACAAGCAATGACGCCAGGCCGCCTGACTGGCAAAGACAGGCTTAAATAAGGGTCTTGATTAGAGACAGGTGCACGGTCCGAACACCAGAGGCAGGTGAAAATCATAAGTCGGCATAGTAACCAAACAAAACAAGGGAGCGCAAACAGGAACTAAAAGAGTCCAAAAACTAACAAAAACATGATCCAGACCACAGATCATGACAAAATTAAGTCTTTGTTGCTTAGAATATGTTCCCTACACTAAAATGTTACCAAAAACACATAACTTTGTCTTGAATTTGAAAAAAAAACCATTTTATTTTGAACTAAAGAAGGGTTTGGTGAATGCGCATATGAACCTGGTTGGGTTCGGTACCTCCAACAAGGTTAAGAACCACTGCTGTAGAACAAATATAGCACAACCATAATGAGTGGGCACTGTCACACTGTTGTGGCTCAGCAAGGCCCGATGGGATCGCACCATTAGAGCTCCAGAAATCATTTATGCATCAGTGTTAAAATCCAGCCAGGGAAGCGTCATCACAGTCCCTACTTGAGCGTCTTCTTCCACTAATTACAGGGTCAAAAAAGCAATTTGTACCATCGGAGAAAATCTTCCTGGTTGTCTGCCTGACACATACACATGGACGACTAAAGATGGAATATGCACACAGACACCTCTCACATTATGCAAAAGCACCAGCTGCTGGTAACACCTCCCCTACAGGCTGGGAAGGACGAAGAGAGAAATAATGGTTAGTTGGGCAGTGAAGGGGGAGTCAATGGACGGGCGGGTGAGGGTGTTGGAAAAAGAAGTAACGGAGGAAAGTGTGAAGAGTGTAATGGGTGCTGTTATCAGCTTTTGTACTTTTTCAGACTGGGGTTCAAAAGTTGTGTTGGCTGTTAAACTTGTAACACTTTTGTTGTAGACTGAGTTTGTACATATGTCTTATGTATTTGTTGTTCTTCATGAACTCACATGGAAGGAAGTAAAATACAATCAAATGTCTGCGTTACATAGTGGGCCCCTCTTAAAAAATAACTGTTTTGACACTATGGATGGGTACATTTTTAAATTTGAATTAATATGGTTGTCACAGCGTGGTCACATGGTTATGCCTTAATCGTTCTCCCAGGATGCAGACGGAACTCCGGAGGCAAGGTGCAATGATTTTGTGTCCGTGAAACATGCAAAAATACAAAAATAAACAAAACAAGCGTGCCTATAGCACGGATGCTAATGCAATAGCTAAAACGAAAAAAGCTCAGCATTGTCAGGACTGGGACTGTGACTTCGATTGTTTCCCCGACGCAAAGGAAAATTGGCACGAGCCAGGCGAGAATGCAAGTACATTTTTATTTATTAAACACTATAACTATCAAAAGGGGGAAAAAATGCGCACACAATGGCGGAGAACAGACTTGACTAATGAAAAAATAAAGGACTATCACAAAGGCTACAAACTATAAACATGAAACAAACACTTGCACTGTAGCATGAATGACAACAACTTACGTGGCATGGACAGAATGAATGAACAGCATGATATGGCATGAAGGGGGTTGAGGAATATGAAGTTGCCAGTTAACAGGTGTGAGAACTGAGGACAGGGGTGTGACTTGAAGACAAGATGGAAACTAATGAGTTGCTATGGAAATAAGAGAAACAAGGAAGTGCAAAAGCGGGAAACAAGTGTCCAAAAAAATAACCAAACATGAAAAAAAACTAAACATGATCACATGGGCGTGACATAGCCCCCCCGTCAAGGACAGATACCAGATGTCCAAAAAAAGAAACTATGATCATGGGAGGGCGGGAGGGGGACATGGCGGTGGGTTGCCAGAAAACATGTCCCCGTATCCACCGGGGCAGAGTCAGGTGGCGGCAACGCGTAGAGGCCCGCTGCACATGACGAGGTGGGCGACCTGGGAAGGGCCACATGCGTGGCCGACAAGAAGGTCAGCGCACTTGGCGTGGTGGACGATCAGGTAATGGCCACTTCCGTGGCCGACGAGGAGGTCGGCGTCCTTGGCGTGGCGGACGACCACGTAGTGGCCACATCTTTAGCCGACAAGGAGGCGGACGCGTTGTCGTCGTGGCGGGCGGCGAAGCTTGGCGTGGTGCTGCTACTGGCGGCACTGGAGCTTGGGGTAGTGCAGGCACTGGAGCTTGCTCACTGGCGGCACTGGAGCTTGGGGTAGTGCAGGCACTGGAGCTTGGCGTGGAGCATGCACTGGTACCTGTTTTGGTGCAGGCACTGGAGCGTGGCGTGGTGCAGGCAATGGGGTCCGGCGTGATGCAGGCAATTGTACCTCTTGTGGTGCAGGCAATGGTACCTCTTGTTGTGCAGGCACTGGGGCCCGGCATGGTGGACTCACTGGGGCTTGGCATGGTGCAGGCACTGGAGCTTGGCATGGTGCAGGCAATGGTACCTGTTGTGGTGCAGGCACTGGAGCTTGGCGTGGACTTGGTGCTAGCCGTGGACTTGGTCTTGGTGCTAGCCGTGGACTTGGTGCTAGTCGTGGACTTGGTGCTAATCGTGGACTTGGTGCTAGCCGTGGACTTGGTGCTAGCCTCGGACTTTGTGCTACCCTTGGACTTGGAGCTAGCCTTGGACTTGGACTTGGTGCTAGCCTTGGACTTGGAGCTGGTTGTGGTGCTAGCTTTGGAGCAGCAACAGGTGCTAACCGTGGTGCAGCTAGCCGTGGTGCAGGTGGAGGTGGCCTAGCTGGGCGTTGCGGCTTAGCAGGCCGAAAGACCGGTGTTAGCGCCGTGCTAGGGGCGGTGGCTTGGCAGGCCGAAGAACTAGAGGTGGCGGCCATGCTGGCAGCTGTGGCTTAGCATGACGCTGGGCGACACCATATAAACACCCCCCAGCCCTAGCCCCTCACCCTCAAGAAGCGGATACCAGACGCGCTCACCGCGATCTGGAACAGTCCCTTGGGGTGGGCGTAGGGAGGTGAGGAGGGGGGCAGAATCCCCTTTAAATTGTCCCAAAAATAGTTTTTCTTCTGTCTTGGATTGAGAGGGTGAAGAATTGTTTTTGTTTTTTGTGATAAGGGCGGGGCTTGAGTCCTGGGGGCGGAGCATGAAACTTAGATAGCTGTGACTGATTTGACCTGATTTTCAAAATCATGTTTTGATCATGTTTAATCATGGTTATTGGGCTAGAATCTTCTGCTGGAGGTGGGTGATCAAGAGATAAAGTTTTGAAAAAAAATTCCAGGTCTGTGGTGTCGTCTGCTGAAGGTGGCATGACGTTGTCCTGGAGAAGCCGGGCAGCCCGTGGCCGACATCCTCCCGGAGGGGGAGGGGCTTGCATAGACGACGCGTCCTGTCCGCTCGCGGAAGTCCTCCCTGATGTCCTACGTCGGGAGCGGTGCTTCCGGGACCGCGGCAACATGGCGCCATCCTCGGACCAAATGGAACCCAATGGCACCAGTCTTCCATCTGGCCCCCACATCAGTCCTCTGCGTTCCACGGAGGAATAAAGCTGCGTCTCTTCCTCCATCGCGCGCAGGACCGCCCAGGAAGTCTCGTCCAACTCTCCTTCGAAGAAACTTTTCTGCTGGCAACTTCTGTCAAGACTAGGACTTGGACGTGAATTGTTACTGCGACGCAAAGGAAAATTGGCACGAGCCAGGCTAGAATGCAAATACATTTTCATTTATTAAACACTACAAATAACAAGAGGAGGAACAAATGGCGCGCACAACGGCGGAGAACAAACTTGACTAATGAAAAAACTAAAGACTAGCACAAAGGCTACAAACTATAAATATGAAACAAACACTTGCACTGTGGCATGAATAACAAAAACGTATGTGGCAGGGACAGAATGAATGAACAGCATGATATGGCATGAAGGGGGTTGAGGAATACGAAGTTGCCAGCCTGACTACCTGGTAACTGTGGCTTAAATAATAGCCAATATAATTATTAACAGGTGTGAAAACTGAGGACAGGGGCGTGACTTGAAGACAAGGTGGAAACTAATGAGTTGCTATGGAAATAAGAGAATCAAGGAGGTGCAAACGCGGGAAACAAGTGTCCAATAATAATCAAACATGACAAAAACGAAACATGATTTCATGGGCGTGACAAGCATATGAACGGGCAAACAAATGGCAAATCTTAGCTCAGGAATCAAACTGGTAGAAATTGTAACTATTGCATGGAAAAAAATAAGAAAGCCAGACTGTGTGTGGTTAAAAACAGGAAAAAGTTGCTCTGTGATTAATGCCCTGGAGCAGGTGAGCGTCCCGAACACTAATCAGAGGCAAGTGAAACTCAAAACAGTAACTGAGAGAGTCGAAAACTAAAGAAACTTGATTTGGGTAACGGATCATGACAATGGTACCAATTCCTGGTACTTGTAAATTGATTCCAAAACTCAAGAGTAACAATTTTAGGCACTTTTGTGTGTTAATAAATGTTAATTGTTTTACAAATGTTTCAATTCATCTCATATTGATCTTATAATAACTGTGCTCGGATATTAATAACAGTGCAGTCCAGATTATATATCTTCTTTTCTTACGTTTCTGAGTCATTTGCAAGTATGCATTCATTTCAGTTTGTCCTATGTGGGTTGCCGTAGTCAAGATGTAGACTTGCCTTTTGTTAATCCCTACATCGTTATTGCACACCAGCTGTTTGATTTTAACGACGCTGTAGAGGCTGCTTATTGCAGGAACTCTGTGCTCCAGCTTTCTACATAATAATTTCTGAGCTCTAGTTTCTTCTGTAAACCACGGGGTGCGCTTTTTTGGAGCCTTTTTTAACTTTAGCGGTGCTATGTTATCAATGGCTTCGCGCAGGGCGTTGTTAAAGTTGTTAGTGAGGTTATCAATAGAGCCCACATACTTTGGGAATGGTGCCATCGCGTATATACAATCGTATCAGTGTTAATAGAACCCCGTTGTAGCTGGGACGCATTGTCTTTAATCTCCTTTCTAATGACTTCAATTTTCTTACTAAAGAATTGCATAAAGTCATCAGCTGAGTGGGTTGAGCTACTGGAAGGAGTCCCTTGTTGGGTTAGCGATGCTA
Organism: Nerophis ophidion; assembly: GCF_033978795.1. NCBI lineage: Eukaryota > Metazoa > Chordata > Actinopteri > Syngnathiformes > Syngnathidae > Nerophis > Nerophis ophidion. The sequence goes on from NC_084619.1 coordinate 39,890,061, forward strand.
CCGTACTAAACAAAAATTTAGGATCGTTTTTATTACGGTGGATGAGATTTGAGTAATATTTAGCTTTAGCTAAGGTAAGCATGCGTTTATAAGTTATTAAACCATCACTCCATGCTTGATGGTGCACCTCAAGTTTAGTCGTGCGCCATTTGCGTTCCAGCTTTCTACATAATAATTTCTGAGCACTAGTTTCTTCTGTAAACCACGGGGTGCGCTTTTTTGGAGCCTTTTTTAACTTTAGCGGTGCTATGTTATCAATGGTTTCGCGCAGGGCGTTGTTAAAGTTGTTAGTGAGGTTATCAATAGAGCCCACATACTTTGGGAATGGTGCCATTACCGAGGGCAGTAGGTCAGCAAGAGTTGTCGTTGTGGCTGTATTAATGTTGCGGCTGCTATAGCAGTTATTATTATTATTAGTTTGACGAACATGCGTCCCAGCTACAACGGGGTTCTATTAACACTGACACGATTGTATATACGGCGGATACTGCCCTCCAAAATAGTTTCTCTCGTTTTGAGGAAATAACATTAGAGGAATTGTTACAACGTGTAAATGGAATAAAACAGACAACATGTTTACTTGACCCTCTTCCTGGGAAACTGATCAAGGAGCTCTTTGTATTATTAGGTCCATCAGTGCTAAATATTATAAACTTATCACTCTCCTCGGGCACTGTTCCCCTAGCATTCAAAAAAGCGGTTATTCGTCCTCTTCTTAAAAGACCTAACCTCGATCCTGACCTCATGGTAAATTACCGACCGGTGTCTCACCTTCCCTTTATTTCAAAAATCCTTGAAAAAATTGTTGCGGAGCAGTTAAATGAACACTTAGCGTCTAACAATCTATGTGAAACCTTTCAATCCGGTTTCAGGGCAAATCACTCCACGGAGACAGCCCTCGCAAAAATGACTAATGATCTATTGCTAACGATGGATTCTGATGCGTCATCTATGTTGCTGCTCCTCGATCTTAGCGCTGCTTTCGATACCGTCGATCATAATATTTTATTAGAGCGTATCAAAACACGAATTGGTATGTCAGACTTAGCCCTGTCTTGGTTTAACTCTTATCTTACTGATAGGATGCAGTGTGTCTCCCATAACAATGTGACCTCGGACTACGTTAAGGTAACGTGTGGAGTTCCCCAGGGTTCGGTCCTTGGCCCTGCACTCTTCAGCATCTACATGCTGCCGCTAGGTGACATCATACGCAAATACGGTATTAGCTTTCACTGTTATGCTGATGACACCCAACTCTACATGCCCCTAAAGCTGACCAACACGCCGGATTGTAGTCAGCTGGAGGCGTGTCTTAATGAAATTAAACAATGGATGTCCGCTAACTTTTTGCAACTCAACGCCAAAAAAACGGAAATGCTGATTATCGGTCCTGCTAGACACCAAACTCTATTTAATAATACAACTCTAACATTTGACAACCAAACAATTAAACAAGGCGACACGGTAAAGAATCTGGGTATTATCTTCGACCCAACTCTCTCCTTTGAGGCACACATTAAAAGCGTTACTAAAACGGCCTTCTTTCATCTCCGTAACATCGCTAAAATTCGCTCCATTTTGTCCACTAACGACGCTGAGATCATTATCCATGCGTTTGTTACGTCTCGCCTCGACTACTGTAACGTATTATTTTCGGGTCTCCCCATGTCTAGCCTTAAAAGATTACAGTTGGTACAAAATGCGGCTGCTAGACTTTTGACAAGAACAAGAAAGTTTGATCACATTACGCCTGTACTGGCTCACCTGCACTGGCTTCCTGTGCACTTAAGATGTGACTTTAAGGTTTTACTACTTACGTATAAAATACTACACGGTCTAGCTCCAGCCTATCTTGCCGATTGTATTGTACCATATGTCCCGGCAAGAAATCTGCGTTCAAAGGACTCCGGCTTATTAGTGATTCCCAAAGCCCAAAAAAAGTCTGCGGGCTATAGAGCATTTTCCGTTCGGGCTCCAGTACTCTGGAATGCCCTCCCGGTAACAGTTCGCGATACCACCTCAGTAGAAGCATTTAAGTCTCACCTTAAAACTCATTTGTATACTCTAGCCTTTAAATAGACTCCCTTTTTAGACCAGTTGATCTGCCGTTTCTTTTCTTTTTCTTCTATGTCCCACTCTCCCGTGTGGAGGGGGTCCGGTCCGATCCGGTGGCCATGTACTGCTCGCCTGTGTATCGGCTGGGGACATCTCTGCGCTGCTGGTCCGCCTACGCTTGGGATGGTTTCCTGCTGGCTCCGCTGTGAACGGGACTCTCGCTGATGTGTCTTGGATCCTCTTTGGACTGGACTCTCGCGACTGTGTTGTATCCATTGTGGATTGAACTTTCACAGTATCCTGTTAGATCCGCTCGACATCCATTGCTTTCCTCCTCTCTAAGGTTCTCATAGTCATCATTGTCACCGACGTCCCACTGGGTCATTATTGTCACCAATGTCCCACTGGGTGTGAGTTTTCCTTGCCCTTATGTAGGCCTACCGAGGATGTCGTGGTGGTTTGTGCAGCCCTTTGAGACACTAGTGATTTAGGGCTATATAAGTAAACATTGATTGATTGATTGATTGATTGATTGTGTGTCCCCCTTGTGTTATTGATGTTTAACTCTGGTTTTTGTGTGTGTTATGCCTTTTGATCAAGACTCTTCGGGACTGTGCCACAATATGTGACACTTTTGTGGCCTCCGCGCTGCTTTTTGGTGTCTGGTTTGGTGTTGGCGATCATCCCCGCCAACAGGACATGGAATGGACATTCCCCAAGAGCCTGTGTGCAGCCAGTCTTTGTTGCTCTGTTGGGTTTGTTCCTGCCTCTGGCCGTAGCGTCCCCACTATACGTGGTGCAATCATATGTGCGCACCATGTATTATTGATTGCTCATTTTGTTTGTTTACCGTAGTGTTTTACTTTTGTAGCTGTATGTAGAAATAATGCCTCTGAAGTGGAAGCTGGTTGCATCAGCTATGTTCTTGTGTTCTTTAATGTTTCCTCTTGTTTTCATACCAAGATGGTATTGCAGCTGGTGGCCACGGTACTGTGCTCTTATAGTTGTAGTTGCGTTTTTCTTTGTTTCCTACATTGAACAGAGAGAGCACAGTCTATCAAGTCAACTTCCCAGAGTGTTAAACATACTTGACACCTAAATCTGATACTGATACGGATCTTAGCTGTAGCTATAATTATAAAATTTGGATGTGTTGAAATTTGCAATGTAAAATAACAAATGCTTATCAGTATCATGTATTTGTCTATGAATGTTCTCATTCATCCAGGTCATTGTAATCTCAGGGCATTCAATTGATCCCAAATGGACTGTTGTTTCTCTTAAAAGATGTTTAGCCTCTAATCCAAATAGCAGGGTTCGTATGGGTGTTTAAAAACCTTGAAAATGCTTGGATTTTAATGATGTGTTTTCAAGGTTTGAAAAATGTTTGAAATTTGGGTGAAGTGCTTGTAAATGCATGGAAATGTTCATCATATTTCTCGGCAATCTGAATCAATAGGCGTATTATGAAATTGAAAAAAATTAAATAAGTTCCCTTAAAAATTAAATCTACACAATTGATCCGTTGGTTTTGCACGAGCCCTCATTCGAGGTCAACTTCCTTTTCACCTGTATTCTAATCTAGGATGCAGTAGAGACGGTGAGGCAACGTGTACTCGGTGATCGCACCTTACAGGACAGATCCAGACTAAACCCAGAACAGATTTGACTTTTGCTGTAACTTTGCCTTAACATACTATCAATTAATGGGAACATTTTACCGGCAAAAACCTGGTTGTGCCACGGGATCACCTGTATCAGAATCCACAATAGTAGCAGACCTTTAAATGGAGGACATGGAAAAGAAAGCTCTGAGTTTTTTTATTGGAAAACAGTATTTAGTGCAAGCCTTCACCGAGCATATTGACTCAGTGGACAATAACATCAAGTTCACACGTGAGGATGTCAAAGACAGGAAGTTAAATTTTTTTGGACTGTGATGTCCACATTGGAGAAAACAGGGCCCTCCATGTCGGGGTTTACCGAAAACCCACACATACCGATCAATACCTACTTTCTGACTCACACCACCCAATGGAACACAAACTGTGCGTTATCAGAACCCTACAACACAGAGCTGATACTGTTTCTACCAGCCCACAGGCCAAAAAGAAAGAGCATAGGCATTTGAGGGAAGCCCTCGTAACCTGTGATCATCCCAGCTGGTCGTTTGTGAAAAGTGAATTCGGTTCCAGAAATAACAAGAACAGAGTGGATGAGAAGGAAAAAGGTTACAGATGCAAAAGTATTGTCATTGCCTAAGTATCGGGTCTGTCTGAGAAACTCAGAAGAATTTTTAACCAACACAACATCCCAGTACATTTCAAACTAGGCAACACCCTGAGACAGAGACTAGTGCATCCTAAAAACCGGACACCAGATGCACAAAAAATAAATCTGTTGTATGCTATCCAGTGTGATGATGAATGCACTGATTCATATATTGGGGAAACAAAACAACCAATAAGCCGACGCATGACACAGCATAGACGAACAAACTCTTCAGGCCAAGACTCAGCTGTCTACCTGCACTTCAGGGAGAAACAGCACTCCTTTGAGAACAAAAATGTACAGATTCTGGACAAGGAGAACAGATGGTATGAAAGAGGAAGGAGGGAAGCCATCTACGTCGAGGTTGAAAAACCATCCCTGAACAGAAGAGGTGGTCTGCGACACCACCTGTCTCCCAAATACAACACTGTCCTTTTAACTATTCCTAAAAGACACTGCAATTTAACCTCCAACAAATAACAGGAGTGAGAAACATTCTGGTCACCTTATTGTGTCATTTGTTTACAACTAAATGGAATGCTCATGTGGTTGATTCTTAATATTTTGGACTGGTAGTAGTCGATCCACAGCGATCGTTCTGTCACACGATACCTTAAATACTAACGAGGGGAAATTACACTTCAACGACTGTCGTTGGCTTTGACAGTTTGCGTTGCTCGTTTGCATCAGAACAGTTGTTTTTCTCACTACGATAGGGCGAAACCATCCTTTCCCAGGCACACTCTCATGGTTTTTGGAGTACAATATTTGGTGTTTTGGCACCAGCTGCCGGACTAGATCTGACCAATATTAGTTTACAAAACCCAAAACCAGTGAAGTTGGCACGTTGTGTAAATTATAAATAAAAACATAAAACAATGATTAGCAAATCCTTTTGAATTTATATATTAATTTAATAGACTGTGAAGACAATATATTTAATGTTCGCACTGAAAAACGTATTTTTTTGTTTTGCAAATACTCATTAACTTAGAATTTATTGGCAGCAACACATTGGGAAAAAGTGGCCACAGGGGAATTTTTACCACTGTCTTACATGGCCTTTCCTTTTAACAACACTCAATATACGTTTGGGAAATGAGGAGATCAATTTTTTAAGCTTTTCACGTGGAATAATTTTCCATTGTTGCTTGATGTACAGCTTAAGTTGTCTCTGTTGTCGTATTTCACGCTTCATAATTCGACACACATTTTCAATAGTAGACAGTTCTGGACTACAGGCTGGCCAGTCTGGTACCCGCACTCTACGAAGCAACACTGCTATAACATGTGCAGGATGTAGCTTGGCATTGTCTTGCTGAAATAAGCAGGGGCAGCAATGAAAAAGACCTTGCTTGGACGGCAACATATGTTGCTCCAAAACCTGTATGTACCTTTCAGCATTAATGGTGCCTTCGCATATGTGTAAGTTACCCATGCCTTGGGCACTGATACACCCCCATACCATCACAGTAGCTGGCTTTTGTACATTGCGCCTATAACAGTCCGGATGGTTCTTTTTCCCTTTGGTCCGAAAGACACAACGTCCACAGTTTCCAAAAACAATTTGAAATGTGGAGTCGTCAGAACACCGAAGACTTTTCCATTTTGCATCAGTCCATTTGAGATGAGCTCGGGCCCAGCAAAGCCAGCGGCGTTTCTGAGTGTTGTTGTTAAATTGTTTCCAATTTGCATGGTAAAGATTAAGCTTGCACTTACAGATGTAGCGACAAACTATGGTTACTGACAGTAGCTTTCTGAATTGTTCCTGACCCCATGTGGTGATATCCTTTACACAGAGATCTCGTTTTTTGATGCAGTACCGCCTGAGGGATTCGAAGGTCGTGGGCATACAATGATGGTTTTCGGCCTTGCCACTAAGTGCAGTGATTTCTCCAGATTTTCTGAACCTTTTGATGATATTACAGACCGTAGACGGTAAAATCCCTAAATTCCTTACGACAGCTGTTTGACAAATGTTGTTCTTAATTAATTTGCTCATGTGTTTGTTCACAAAGTGGTGACCCTTGTCCTGTACTTGTTTGTGAATGAATGAGCATTTCATGGAAGCGGCTTTTATACCCAATCATGGCACCCACTTGTTCCCAATTACCCTGTTAACCTGTGGGTTGTTACAAATAAGTGTTTAATGAGCATTTTTGACCTTTCTCAGTATTGTTTGCTACTTGTGTCAGCTTTTTACCAGTTGGAACATCGAGTAGCTTGCCTTTGCAGTCTATTCAAATGAATATAAGTTCAAAAAGATTTGCAAATCATTGTATTCTGTTTTTATTTATGGTTTACACAGCTTGCCAACTTCACTGGTTTTGGTTTTTGTAGTGTTAGATCTGACCATTCTAAGTCAATGAGTATGAACTGATGAAGCCTACTGAGGTATTGGAATCAGCCGCAAGACTCGAACTGACCAATTTAAGTCCAAGACTAGATCTGACAAATCAAATATTTTTGAGCATGAACTACTCAGATGAGAGACAAATTTTTTTTTAAGACAAACCAAACAGTCTACTTGCGATCGATTGAATGCCCTGAGATGATTATGTATATGGAAAATCCAATAAAAAGTAGCATTTTGAAAGGCGGAGCTTAATTCTGAATGCTGTTTATCAGCATGCGCAGAAAATTGCAGCATTACGTTGAGGCTTTCCACGATGAAATACGCCTGTTTTCCTGCTAAGTGCTCAAGCCAGTGCCCAGTTTGCAACCAAACGTGACTTTACATGCAACAAAGGCATTAAAATAGAGTACAATTTGATTTTACGTAAATAAGTACTCGGTAGTATTGACAGAATTCGGTCGGTATCTATTGAACTACCAAATTCGGTACTCATCCCTTTCAGACACTTAAACACATTTACTGTATGCTGGATGCATAACGTGGCAAGGAAAGCTGGTGAGTGGGTACGCACACACACACAAACACACACAATTTTCATTTGCGTGCTCTCCCCAAACCTCCCCATAGTGTAAGGGACCGGCCAGTGCTTTCAGAGGCATGTCAACTGGACACATTAACTCATAAAATACCTCTTTCACTATGAAATATGCAAAGCCAGGCCACAAGGATGGAAGTTGGATATCCATAATTGATGTAAATGAGGAGCTCTTCCACGGCAAACACTGTGCAAATCTGTCCGTCGTTTTGTGTGCGTGCGTGTGTGTGTCTGTGTGTGTGTAGACTTGTGGGCTGAATTTTAAGTTGTCAGAGGTAAGGTCATATCTTGTACCATCATGCAGTCAAGCTTTAAAAGAGTAGTGATGCACCTACGAACAAAACCAGTACAATGTAATCCACCATGCCATGAGTATGATGTTGAGGGCATTTAGTGGCTGACGAAGACGACTGAACATGTTTGGTGAAAAGTAAGAGAGATGCGTGACACAAAGAGGGCCACTTCTTTGTTTTGACATGGTCACAAACTCAAACCTTCATACTGACCCTGTATAATATGATGACATCTTGCCATTTAAATAATAGATACATCCCAGCCAAGTAGTTGGATGTTTCACTTGGTTGGCCTGCATACAGGATGAATATTTTACAAAGTATAACCTTTTTCCATCAGCATCCTTGACATGCAAACGAACATGATGATAATTTTCACACTGGGTCACTGAGGAGAGGGGAAGAGAGGGCGTCAGAGATGATCTGACAGTACAGCGCCTCTTTTCTCTAATTTTCTCACTTATTTCCCAGGTTGCCACTGACCACATTGATCTTCTGTTGAACGCTAATAGACAAGGTGATGCATCATTACAGTCAAGAAACTAAGTTGTAACAGCTGTTTAAGAAAGGGGATTTGAGTCACATGCAACCACAAAATTCAGTCTGAGCGGTTTTTCACGCTAGCTTGGTACTTTGGTCTGGACCACCAACGCAAAACAATGGAAAAAAAAAAGAAAATTACATTTGCTTTGATGGATGGGTAACTTTTCACATTTAAACCAAATTCCAAAATATTGGTACTCACAGCACCAATTCTTGAGTACCTTTTTGTACATGTGGTTATAAATGTTATTTTGTTCATCAAAAATATTTTTAGTTTAACAGCGCGCTGATAATGATAACTGTGCTGTCCAGTTGTTTTCTCATACGTTGAGTCTCATTTGCAAGTATGCATTCATTTCAATTTGTCTAATGTGTATTACCGTAGTCTACAAAATGTTTATACTGTAAGTATTGAGCTAATTACAACCGGCTGTTTGATTGTAACGTGCATCTTTGTCTGTTTTGATTACCAAATTTGTAGTGTTAAAATCGCGATGACAAATCGACATCAATCAATGTCAATCAATCAATCAATGTTTAATTATATAGCCCTAAATCACTAGTGTCTCAAAGGGCTGCACAAACCACTACGACATCCTCGGTAGGCCCACATAAGGGCAAGGAAAACTCACACCCAGTGGGACGTCGGTGACAATGATGACTATGAGAACCTTAGAGAGGAGGAAAGCAATGGATGTCGAGCGGGTCTAACATGATACTGTGAAAGTTCAATCCATAATGGATCCAACACAGTCGCGAGAGTCCAGTCCAAAGCAGATCCGACACAGCAGCGAGAGTCCCATTCACAGCGGAGCCAGCAGGAAACCATCCCAAGCGGAGGCGGATCAGCAGCGAGAGATGTCCCCGGCCGATACACAGGCAAGCAGTACATGGCCACCGGATCGGACCGGACCCCCTCCACAAGGGAGAGTGGGACATAGGAGAAAAAGAAAAGAAACGGCAGATCAACTGGTCTAAAAAGGGAGTCTATTTAAAGGCTAGAGTATACAAATGAGTTTTAAGGTGAGACTTAAATGCTTCTACTGAGGTGGCATCTCGAACTGTTACCGGGAGGGCATTCCAGAGTACTGGAGCCCAAACGGAAAACGCTCTATAGCCCGCAGACTTTTTTTGGGCTTTGGGAATCACTAATAAGCCGGAGTCTTTTGAACGCAGATTTCTTGCCGGGACATATGGTACAATACAATCGGCAAGATAGGACGGAGCTAGACCGTGTAGTATTTTATACGTAAGTAGTAAAACCTTAAAGTCACATCTCAAGTGCACAGGTAGCCAGTGCAGGTGAGCCAGTACAGGCGTAATGTGATCAAACTTTCTTGTTCTTGTCAAAAGTCTAGCAGCCGCATTTTTTACCAACTGTAATCTTTTAATGCTAGACATGGGGAGACCCGAAAATAACATGTTACAGTAGTCGAGGCGAGACATAACCAACGCATGGATAATGATCTCAGCGTCTTTTGTGGACAGAATGGAGCGAATTTTAGCGATGTTACGGAGATGAAAAAAGGCCGTTTTAGTAACGCTTTTAATGTGTGACTCAAAGGAGAGAGTTGGGTCGAAGATAATACCCAGATTCTTTACCGTGTCGCCTTGTTTAATTGTTTGGTTGTCAAATGTTAGAGTTGTATTATTAAATAGAGTTCAGTGTCTAGCAGGACCGATAATCAGCATTTCCGTTTTTTTGGCGTTGAGTTGCGAAAAGTTAGCGGACATCCATTGTTTAATTTCATTAAGACACGCCTCCAGCTGACTACAATCCGGCGTGTTGGTCAGCTTTAGGGGCATGTAGAGTTGGGTGTCATCAGCATAACAGTGAAAGCTAACACCGTATTTGCGTATGATGTCACCTAGCGGCAGCATGTAGATACTGAAGAGTGCAGGGCCAAGGACCGAACCCTGGGGAACTCCACACGTTACCTTAACGTAGTCCGAGGTCACATTGTTATGGGAGACACACTGCATCCTAAGATAAGAGTTAAACCAAGACAGGGCTAAGTCTGACATACCAATTCGTGTTTTGATACGTTCTAATAAAATATTATGATCGACAGTATCGAAAGCAGCGCTAAGATCGAGGAGCAGCAACATAGATGACGCATCAGAATCCATCGTTAGCAATAGATCATTAGTCATTTTTGCGAGGGCTGTCTCCGTGGAGTGATTTGCCCTGAAACCGGATTGAAAAGTTTCACATAGATTGTTAGACGCTAAGTGTTCATTTAACTGCTCCGCAACAATTTTTTCGAGGATTTTTGAAATAAAGGGAAGGTGAGACACCGGTCGGTAGTTTACCATGAGGTCAGGATCGAGCTTAGGTCTTTTAAGAAGAGGATGAATAACCGCTTTTTTGAATGCTAGGGGAACAGTGCCCGAGGAAAGTGATAAGTTTATAATATTTAGCACTGATGGACCTAATAATACAAAGAGCTCCTTGATCAGTTTCCCAGGAAGAGGGTCAAGTTAACATGTTGTTTGTTTTATTCCATTTACACGTTGTAACAATTCCTCTAATGTTATTTCTTCAAAACGAGAGAAACTATTTTGGAGGGCAGTATCCGCCGTATATACCATCGTATCAGTGTTAATAGAACCCCGTTGTAGCTGGGACGCATTGTTTTTAATCTCCTTTCTAATGACTTAAATTTTCTTAGTAAAGAATTGCATAAAGTCATCAGATGAGTGGGTGGAGCAACTGGAAGGGGTCTCTTGTTGGGTTAGCGATGCTACCGTACTTAACAAAAATTTAGGATCGTTTTTATTATGGTGGATGAGATTTGAGTAATATTTAGCTTTAGCTAAGGTAAGCATGCGTTTATAAGTTATTAAACTATAACTCCATGCTTGATGGTGCACCTCAAGTTTAGTCGTGCGCCATTTGCGTTCCAGCTTTCTACATAATAATTTCTGAGCTCTAGTTTCTTCTGTAAACCACGGGGTGCGCTTTTTTGGAGCCTTTTTTAACTTTAGCGGTGCTATGTTATCAATGGTTTCGCGCAGGGCGTCGTTAAAGTTGTTAGTGAGGTTATCAATAGAGCCCACATATTTTGGGAATGGTGCCATTACCGAGGGCAGTAGGTCAGCAAGAGTTGTCGTTGTGGCCGTATTAATGTTGCGGCTGCTATAGCAGTTATTATTATTATTAGTTTGACGAACATGCGTCTGAACCTCGAATTTTATAGGGTAATGATCGGACAATACTTTAGTATACGGGAGTATCGTAACTTTGGAAACGGTGATACCCCTGACAAGCACTAGGTCTATCGTATTACCGTTGCGATGCGTGGGTTCATTTATTATTTGTGTGAGACCACAGCTATCAATTATAGTCTGGAGCGCTACGCACGGTGGGTCTGATGGGGTATTCATATGGATATTAAAGTCCCCCATTATGATTATATTATCGGCGTGTGTCACTAGATCAGCAACGAACTCTGAGAATTCATTGATAAAGTCCGAATAGGGCCCTGGGGGGCGGTAGATAACAGCCAGGTGTAGAGGCAGCGGTGTGACAGACCTCATAGTAAGCACCTCAAACGATTTATATTTATTATTTATGTTAGGACTAAGGTTAAAGTTTTCGTTGTATATTAGTGCGACCCCCCCACCCCTTTTAAGCGGACGGGCAATATGCGCATGTGTAAAGTTAGGAGGACATGCCTCATTTAGCGCAAAAAAGTCGTTTGGTTTAAGCCAGGTTTCGCTGAGACCGATGACGTTAAGATTGTTGTCTCTGATAATATCATTAACTAACAACGTTTTGGGAGACAATGATCTTATGTTTAAAAAACCTATATTATAGGTAGTGGGCTGTTTTAGGGAATTTTTGATCAAATTATCCGTAGTAGCAATATTAATAATGTGTTTATTATGCCCAGTGCATTTAGTATAGTTACGACCATATCTAGGAATTGATACGACGGGAATTTTCCGATTGTTTGATTGTTGCTTTGATAAACTGCACGCATCATGGTTAGCCACCTCAGTAACGGGGATTTTCCGATTGATTGTTTGTTGCTTTGATAAACTGCACGCATCATAGTTAGCCACCTCAGTAAAACACATGTCCAACTCTGAAACACTCAAAGCAGAAAAAACTTGTTCTAATTTAACTGACTCCTTACCCAGACCAGTAGTCTCGCATCTTCCATTTAAATCCGGCTTCAGGATGGAAGGAAGTGGTGTTCTGTGGGGATTAGCCTTCTGCTTTGTTTTTAGCCCCGCTCGGCATCCGCGTTTCCGATCACACCGCTGGCGTCTGCTCCGTAGACGGCCCCCGCTGCTTCACAGGCCGCTGGATGTAGCCGCCGAATTATTCCCATGCTAGTTTACACGTCGAACAAGCCCGCGTCTATCAGTCCAAAACGGCCCAATATGTCCACATCCAGAAGTGTCTGGCGGTCGTATGTGATCACGGAGTGACCACGATGTGAGCCAGCCATAAAGTTTGTAGAATTGTCCGGTATTTCTGCCAAATGTTCCATCTTTAGCAGGAGCTCCGTGATGTCGCAGCCCGTCCGGGCGCCGCCATCTTGGAATCCAAGCTAGTACATCGAGCTATACATCGAGCTAGTGCATTTTACAAAAGGAGAGCCTTACTAGGGCTGGGTGATATGGCCTTTTATTAATAACTCAATATTTTTAGGCCATGTCACGATACATGATATAGATCTTGATGTGTTGCCTTAGCTTTGAATGAACACTTGATATATATAATCACACCAGTATGATGATTCTATGTGTCTACATTAAAACATTTTTGTTCATATTGCATTAATATACGCTAATTTTAAACTTTCATGCAGAGAGGGAAATCACAACTAAGTCAATTTAGCAAAACTTTATTTATTAAACAGTTATTAAGCAGTGGCACAAAATTTCATGTCATTTCCAAAACAGAAAGTGCAAGATTGTCAGAGACATTTTAAAACAAGCTATAAGTATACTTTTGTGAATGATGTCACCAAGATGAAATAACAAAACAACACTAATTTAAAGTGCACTTTTTGTACAGAACGCCACTACAATAGTTAAAAACAAATAAAGTGCACTTTTGTGCATGATGTCACACAAAATATTTAAATAAGTGTCAGATAAAAATGAGCTGCATAATAAGAAATCAAATAGTGTTAGTCCTTTCGCTATGTGACCTCCTTCAGTTGTTGACTTTTTTCATACGGTGTTGATCTGGCAATAATTGTTTTGGCATTTTGTGGGTGTGGAACCGAACGCGGATGTTGAGTTTCAAGCACTCTTCATTCTCTAGCGGGTGACTTTTCAAATGATGCTACATTACTTTATGTAGCAACGCTTTTGCCGCATAAATGTTGAACATATTCCTGCTTGAAGTCTGCTGTTTTTCTTGGTAATTACTTCTTCCTCCATTTGTTACCAGATTCGCACTTTCTTTCTCTCGTATTACCACCCACGCTTCACCGTGAGCATCACAGCTAACGTTACAATGTCGCTACCTGTCTGCTCAGCTGGAGCATGTGACGTTGCACACGTGACAGTATGTGACGTGTGTAGGAAGGTGCGCTTGGTAAACATCTCTGTGAGAAGGAGAGAAAAGAAAGAGTGGGAAACGCATGCAGTGTAATGCCCGCAGCTAAAAGCAACTGCGGTAGAATGTATAGTCGAATATCACAGTATATTAATTTTCTATATCGCACAGAGACAAACCCACGATATATCGAGTATTTCGATACATCACCCTGCCCTAAGCTTTAGCTGCTTATTTTGGCGACCACAAGAGTTTGTTCGTATCGGTGCCGGTTTTGGATCAGAACATGACATCACATGCAACAAAGGTATCAAAAGATGGCACTGTTTAATTTTCCGTGAATCGGTACCTTGTATTACCGATGGAATTTGTTATCCATCCCTAGTAACACCCTTAGTATTCATTTCGGCCATGAGGTGGGGTTAAAAATCTGCAGCCATGTCAAAATAACTATTGCTCTAATAGACACAGTCAACTAAACAAACCATTCAAGGAAACTTTGCAATTCTGCCACAATACAAGCAGTTCTCAGTAGTTTGAGACGATTTCTCAAGTGAAAAACGTGAGTCGTGACAAAAAGGAGTGACCTAGGGCGGGTAAGAAAAACATTGTGTTTAGAAGCCCTTTGAGACATTTGTGATTAGGTATAAGTAAGCTTGGATTGATTGATGGATGGATTGATTGTCACAGTACTTTGCATGACCCTTAATTACAGCACTGCCCATATGTTATGGCTATAAGAAATGTGCTACATGTACAAACAAGGTACAATTCTTGCTACCAAAAATTTCAAACAACATATGTGAGTAGTACAGAAATGCCCAAAAAAACCTGGAGCCTATTCCATCCTATTTTAGACGATTTACAATCATTTCCACTTTCAGTCACACTGCAGTGACTTAGAGTGTAACATGATCATCTCTTGAGTTTTTTCCTCTCTTCTCTTCCGTTAAATCAATGTCCATTTTGCCTCTGCTTTGACCTTGTGCAGAAACAGGCAGCAGTATTTGGATGAAATTACCACTACCTGCTTTTGGATGGACTTCAAGGTTGTGGATTCAGAATTGATTAAAGAAAACGAGTGCTTGTTAATGTCTTCTTAAGGACTATTATCTTAGCCCAGGTCTTTCTCTAAAATGTCTAATGTTGAATGGTAACTTTCAATCACGACTAAGACTTGACTCCAGTCTTGAGTTTAATCACCCCTGCATAGTCCCATGCCAAATTCGTACAGGCGAAAAGCCATTCAAATTTTTGCAGAAATTTCTTCACATTGTGCAGCGGAGCTATTTGCTGTCTCGCTTTAAACTGTAAAATCATATATTATTGAATACGGGGGGTGGGGGGGTAGATAGAAGGTAGTCAGAGGGAGGGCAAGCCACAGAGGGAGACCAAGGTCGGCTTGTTTTGCCTGAGGAGCTGTCGATCAATATCATTTGGTCAATAACTTCTTTATTACTACCACTATCACTCCAAGCACTTTTATCCTCTCTATCTCTCTAAATACTGTTCAAATATTGAACCATGTGCTAAAGTGAAACGTAGGGTCCCATCACATTAAAGACAAATAGATGCTCTGCTATGCTAATGATTGCAATCCAAACATATTCATTCAACAGGGGAAGAAATTCAATGTGCTTCATCTCCATACTGCCATTTCCCTTTCATTTTTATTTCACTTATTGATGAAATTGATGTCTGAAAAATTGATTTAAGGTGCGACTTGCCAATATCTGTATTTTTTGTTAGCTGGATTAACTCCCTATTTGAACAAAGGAGGGTGAAATTGAATATTTTTATATATTTGTCATGACTTTGACTATGGTGAGGTTTGTTTTACCGAGGTGCAAAGCGATTGGAACGAACATGGCGGGAAGGTGAGGACATTTTTAAATTAATAACTCAAAAAAGGAACAAACGAAAAGCGCTCACAGAGGAGGTTCAAAACTTGGCTATGAAAACAAAAAACTTGCACTAAGGCAAAACTATGGATATAAAGCAAAAACTTGCACTATGGCATGAATAACGAAAAACCTACTTAGAACGAGAAAGAAACATGGATCATCGGCATGGATAACAAGGGTGTTTCGAGGGTGAGTAGAAGGTGATGTTGCCGGCTGACTGCCTGGCAACTGCAGGCTTAAATGGTGACGTGGTGATTGACAACGGATGCATGAGTGTAAGTGAATCAGGTGCGTGAGTAGTGAGAACAGGTGAACATATTGGTAGTCATGGAAACAAAAACAAACCAGGGTGCACAAAAACAGTAACTAATGGAGTCAAAAACAAAACAGAACATAACTAAACAGAACCTGATCACAAAGACATTACAATATTGAATAGACAATGCTAAAGAAAAATACTCCTACAAGTGACCTGAGGTCAGACTTGAACATTCTTATGGAATCAATAAAGTACTATCTATCAATGTAGATGCAAAAGAAGGGTCAGAAAACTAATCAAAAAATATTTTTTTTAGATTTTTGGTTTTCTTACATACACAGGAATGAAATCTGTATAAGTGCATTGATACATTTTAAGCCATACGTACTGGACACATTTTTTTTCATTTTTTTTTTTACCAGTTATTACCAGTTATTTACATAACATCGGCCTTTCCTCACAAACTTGAGATCCGACCCGTATTTAGAGTTCAAGAACAAGTTAGGGCAACATTTTGTGAGTTTAGGTTACATCAGCCTCACAGTCAAAATGTTGTTGAAACATCCCTGTGTTGAGTTTGCTTGTTCTTCCTGAGTTAGGTGGGGGGGGGGGGGGGTTGCGGGTACTCTGATGCATGTTAATCTAATTGGATACTTTGAAATTGCCTATGGATGTGAATATGATTGTGAATTGTTGTATCTCACCAGTCAGCTGAGATAGGCTCCAACTCACCCCCAGAGTGGCTGGTGAGTCTTTTTTGTGCCTGTTTTTTGAGTGGATGATTTTTTATTTTATCGTCTTGTTGGTACCATTGCACGTTGCTTAAACTGGATACAGGATTAACTAGACTGAGTACCTGCAGTAAATAACTAGGCCATGAAATTAAAACGATAAATTAAAAATCCTGAAGTCGCTCAGTAGAAGAGGAGGGGATCATATCCCGGATATATTAAAGTCATGTTCATCATTTTATAATCAATGTTTTCATTGTTTTTATTTTGAAGGAAAAAAATTTATGTTATACATGAAATTTCAAATGTTTTAAACTTAGATATATATTCAAATATTCAATTGTTATTGGTGTGAATCTATGGGTGCCTCACCATTTGATTCTAAACATTTGGGTGATGAATTCATTCATAATCAATTGAACACGATTCTCGATTCAAAGGGATTTTTGCAATGCATCATTTGGCTTGTAAAATACCGTATTTTTCGTATTATACATCGTTCCGGAGTATACGTCGCACCGGCCGAAAATGCATAATAAAGAAGGAAAAAACATATATACGTCGCACTGAAGTATAAGTTGCATTTTTGGGGGAAATTTATTTGATAAAATCCAACACCAAGAATAGACATTTGAAAGGCAATTTAAAATAAAAAAAAGAATAGTGAACAACAGGCTGAATAAGTGTACGTTATATGACGTATAAATAA
Source organism: Nerophis ophidion (assembly GCF_033978795.1). NCBI lineage: Eukaryota > Metazoa > Chordata > Actinopteri > Syngnathiformes > Syngnathidae > Nerophis > Nerophis ophidion. The sequence continues at coordinate 39,907,298 of NC_084619.1, forward strand.
CCAACTGAGAAGGTGCCTGGTATGTTAACGTAACATATTATGGTAAGAGTCATTCAAATAACTATAACATATAGAACATGCTATACGTTTACCAAACAATCTGTCACTCCTAATCGATAAATCCGATGAAATCTTCTTCCTCGATGTCGCTTCTAAACAACTCTGCCAACTCCAAAGGTATGCGCCGCTTCCTCTCGTCGTTTTCTGCTGCATATTTCACTACGTCCAGCTTGTAATCTGCAGTACATGATTTCAGTTTCGGTGCCATTTTTGTTCAGCCCTTCTCAGTTTTTATAAGTTACCGTCAACGATGAAATTTATTTTAATACCTACGGCAGTAGCATATAGCAGTTAGCAGTAAGCATTCCATGACCCACAATGCACTTCTGCCATGACCCTCCCCCGCCAAATTCTTATTGGCTGACGTGTGTTTGACGATTGCTGACATTTTCTTCGTCTCTTCCACGAATGAGATAAGTAATAATATTTGATATTTTACGGTAATGTGTTAATAATTTCACACATAAGTCGCTCCGAAGTATATGTCGCACTCCCGGCCAAACTATGAAAAAAACTGCGACCTACAGTCCGAAAAATACGGTAATAATAACACGTTAACAAAACAGCTTACAGGTTACAAAACCTCTTTTTGGTTGCTGACGTATGACACATACGTACACCAAGTAAGCATGGAAATGGCATACACATTTTTTTGTGGGAAAAAAAAAAAATTGATTTTTTTGAAATCTTGATTTGAATGTGATAAAAAATATTTTTTTAGCAACCTCTAATCATCATATACCGTATGATAGTTTGTAAAAAAAAAAAAAACAATAAATACTTAAATATCTGCTTGTCACCTCGACTTACTATTTCAAAGCAAGTTATCCATCAATTTGTACGTACAAAAATCAAATACCAACTGCATAGGCAATAACATAATGAGGCGATTATACTTTTATATTTTTACATTCACTGTTACAAGCGGCCCTCTCAGGGCAGCCATGACTGCGATGTGGCCCTCCATGAAAACAAGTTTGACACACCTGCCTTACACACTAAATTGTGTAAGGCAGGTGTAGCCTCAGAACCACCATCCATCCATTCTTTTTCTACCGCCTGTCCCTGTTAGGGTCGTCGGGTGTGCTGGAGCCTATCTCAGCCTGTTTTGGCTAACTTGGACAATTAATTATTTGCACCCTGCATGATGTGAAATTAGTCGAAAAACAAAAACAATTAACACTGTGTGATAGAACATACTATGATGTCCATGGATCACACAAACACCTGATGGATTTTTATTTCTCGCCGGGATGGCACTATTTGCAGAAGAGACAACCAACTAGCAGGCAGAGATAGCAGCTCACTCTTGTCACACTGTCCATTTTCCTTACAGTCCCCCTCCACCAATCTCATTACGACAGTAAAACATAGTAACTCTCTAACAGTGAACACATACCAGAACCAAACACACATTTTTAAGGATCATTACATCGCCCTCCAACATAAAATTCTTGTCCCCGAGGGAACTACTAAGTCTCTGAGGCAGGTAGGTAATCGATTCTGTCCTCTTAGCCTCCTGGGGCTGTCGATCGGTACAAGGGTTACTGCAACCTACAGTATGTGGCTAGGCTGCCAACAGGGGAATTGTAAGGCTGGTTTGTGCATGGTGTGTGTCTGCACAAACTCATCTGGCAAATCACCCTATAATGTCCCAGCCTGTCCCCGTGGCAGATGATACCCTTAAGTCTGGGAAGTAACTGGGTTCAGTTCAGGAACTGGGTGGTTCCCTGACGGATGCTGAGGCCTGGGGTAGAGCATGGGTAGTGTGGGGGGACTGGCACTTATCAGGTAGGTCTCCTTGCTCAAGGGGTAGTCTCTCATCTGGTCTGGTTTTATTTTCTGCAGCTTCTCTCTGTAGACTGAGACCTAGGGTGCGGACACATGCACAAGTGCACTTGCATACATTTTTACAAACCCCGTTTTCACATGAGTTGGGAAATTGTGTTAGATGTAAATATAAACGGAATACAATGATTTGCAAATCATTTTCAACCCATATCCAGTTAAATATGCTACAAAGACAACATCTTTGATGTTCAAACTGACTAACATTTTTTTGTTTTTTTGCAAAAAATCATTTACTTTAGAATTTGATGCCAGCAACACGTGACAAATAAGTTGGGAAAGGTGGCAATAAATACTGATAACGTTGAGGAATGCTCATCAAACACTTATTTGGAACATCTCACAGTTGTGCAGGCTAATTGGGAACAGGTGGGTGCCATGATTGGGTATAAAAACATCTTCCCAAAAAATGCTCAGTCTTTCACAAGAAAGGATGGGGTGAGGTACATCCCTTTGTCCACAACTGTGTGAGCAAATAATCAAACAGTTTAAGAACAACTTTTCTCAAAGTGCAATTGCAAGAAATTTAGGGATTTCAGCATCTACGGTCCACAATATCATCAAAAGGTTCACAGAATCTGGAAAAATCATTCCACGAAAGCGGCATGACCGTGACCTTCGATCCCTCAGATGGCACTGTATCAAAAACCGACATCAATCTCTAAAGGATATCACCACGTGGGCTCAGGAACACTTGTGAAAACCAGTGTCAGTTCGTTGCTATATCTGTAAGTGCAAGTTAAAGCTCTACTATGCAAAGCGAAAGCCATTTATCAACAACATTCAGAAACCCCGCCGGCTTCTCTGGGCCCGAGATCATCCAAGATGGACTGATGCAAAATGGAAAAGTGTTCTGTGGTCTGACGAGTCCACATTTAAATTTTTGGGGAAATATTCGACATTGTGTCATTTGGACCAAAGAGTAAGCGCTTCACGGTGTGAGAGGGGTTAGTGCGTCTGCCTCACAATACGAAGTTCCTGCAGTCCTGGGTTCAAATCCAGGCTCGGGATCTTTCTGTGTGGAGTTTGCATGTTCTCCCCGTGAATGCGTGGGTTCCCTCCGGGTACTCCGGCTTCCTCCCACTTCCAAAGACATGCACCTGGGGATAGGTTGATTGGCAACACTAAATTGGCCCTAGTGTGTGAATGTGAGTGTGAATGTTGTCTGTCTATCTGTGTTGGCCCTGCGATGAGGTGGCGACTTGTCCAGGGTGTACCCTGCCTTCCGCCCGATTGTAGCTGAGATAGGCGCCAGCGCCCCCCGCAACCCCGAAAGGGATTAAGCGGTAGAAAATGGATGGATGGATGGTAAGCGAACCGTCCAGACTGTTATCGACTCTAGTTCAAAAGCCAGATCTGTGATGGTATGAGGATGCATTAGTGCCCAAGGCATGGGTAACTTACACATCTGTGAAGACACCATTAATGCTGAAAGGTATATACATGTTTTGGAATAACATCTGCTGCCATTTAATCGCAATCTTTTTCATGGACGCCTCTGCTAATTTCAGCAAGACAATGCCAAGCCACATTCAGCACGTGTTACAACAGCGTGGCTTAATAAAAAAAGAGTGCGGGTATTTTCCTGGCCCGCCTGCAGTCCAGACCTATCTGCAATCGAAAATGTGTGGCGCATTATGAAGCATAAAATACGACAGTGGAGACCCCAGACTGTTGAATGACTGAAGCTCTACATAAAACAAAAATGGAAAATAATTCCACTTTCAAAGCTTCAACAATTACTTTCCTCAGTTCCCAAACGTTTGTTGAGTGTTGTTAAAAGAAAAGGTGATGTAACACAGTGGTGAACATGCCCTTTCCCAACTACTTTGGCACGTGTTGCAGCCATGAAATTCTAAGTTAATGATTATTGGCAAAAATAAAAAATTAAGTTTATGAGTTTGAACATCAAATATCTTGTCTTTGAAAGTGCATTCAATTGAATATGGGTTGAAAAGGATTTGAAAATCATTGTATTCTGTTTATATATACATCTAACACAATTTCCCAACTCATATGGAAACAGGGTTTGTATATATATATATGTGTGTGTGTGTGTGTAAGGGACAAGTGGTAGAAACGGATAGATGGATGGATGGAAAGGAAAATGCATTTTTAGACATTATGATTTGCCTGACCGTCTAGGAGACATCAAGAAGTAACAAGTGGTAGAAAATGGATTAGAAAAGACAGTTAAAAAAAAAAGTAAATACATTACCTGGGGACTTCCCGCAGGCCGGATTCTGGACGCTGGCGGGCCAGATTTGCCCCTCGGGCCGTATTTGGGGACCCCTGCTCTAGAGACTCAAAGTGCTTTACATTGTAAAATCCATTATCTACATTTAAGCTACATTAAATCAGTGTGGGAAGCACTGGGTGCAGGTGGGTAAAGTTTCTTGCCCAATGAAACAACAGCAGTGAATAGGATGAACTAGCGGGAATCGAAGCTGGAACCCTCAAGTTACTGTCACCACTGCTCTAGCAAAAAAGCCACGCCACCCCACTATTATTACATATCAAATATCTACATGCACCTGGGGATAGGTTGATTGGCAACACTAAATTGGCCCTTGTGTGTGAATGTGAGTGTTAATGTTGTCTGTCCATCTGTGTTGGCCCTGTGATGCGATGAGGTGGAGACTTTTCCAGGGTGTACCCCAAGTGCAGCTGGGATAGGCTCAAGCACCCCCCACGACCCTCGAGAAGGACAAGCGGTAGGAAATTGATTGATAGATGGTTTACAATCAATGCTATTATTGTGGTCTTTTGTTGCAGCTACTATTATTATTGACATTATATTTTATTATTTCGGGGGTCAGTAACCCACATACTTGCCAACCCTCCCGGATTTTCCGGGAGACTCCCGAAATTCAGCGCCTCTCCCGGAAACCTCCCGGGACAAATTTTGTCCCGAAAATTTTCCGAAATTCAGGCGAGGCTAGAGGCCACGCCCCCTCCAGCTCCATGAGGACCTGAGTGACGTGTCTGAGAGTGTGTCTGCCCAATGACGTTATAACTGTAGAATGATCGAGGGCGAGTTCTTGGTTTCTTATGTGCGTTTATTGTTAGGCAGTTTCTTTAACGTCCTTCCGGCGCAGTAACAACACACAACAACAGCAGTCACGTTTACGTCTACCACTTTACCGTAAGGCAGTTCGTCTGCCATAAACAGCATGTGACACTCTTAAACAGGACAATACTGCCATCTACTGTACATGCACCAGCACAACACCTCCAGGCAACTTCAACCCTTTACTAATCCTCCTACATTCACATCCCATCTCCCCGGATTGTAAGTAACCTAATGTAAATAATAGAATGTATTTCTAATGTATATACTTGTTCTTATGCTATCTGAAGTCTCTATGTTCTCTCCTGGCTGTACATATCCTACTAAGTCAGACCTACACTGTTTCAATGTCCATTTCTCTGTTGATACAATTGTTGATGACTGAAGTACTGATATCAACCAAAGCTCCTCATCCCACCTCCCGGATTGTAAATAATTCAATGTATATACTATGATGATTAACTTGTGTGATGACTTTATTATGTTGATACTATATATTTGTACCATGAATTGATTAACATGGACCCCGACTTATACATGTTGAAAAACTTATTGCAGTGTTACCATTTAGTGGTCAATTGTACAGAATATGTACTGTACTGTGCAATCTACTAATACAAGTTTAAATCAATCAAAACAATCATGCATATGTGACAATAACATCTACTATAGAAAGTGCAGTGCACAACTGCGCACACAACAGCTGTAAATAACCACGCCTCCAAACCCCGCCCCCAACCTCGACCACTTCCCGAAATCGGAGGTCTCAAGGTTGGCAAGTATGGTAACTCAAAATATTCAAAAAGCCATATTTGACCCAAAAAACTAATCAGTCAGGAGCCGAAAAAAATTCAAATCCTTACATAATTCTTACAATGAAATTATGTGTTTATAAGACTGCAACCACTTATTTGTGAGGCGGGTGCGGCATTTGTATTTCATGTTGTTCATGTTTGAGTATATCTGCTTGCACGTGTATTTGTTGTTTTCAACAGCCAACTGCTTAGCACCATGCCGTGCTGATAAAAAGTTACTCTGTGTCGCAAGCAAATCATCATTGACAGAAATGTTGGAATTTAATATTTATTCCACACATTTTTACAACATTGGGGAACATTAGTAAAATGGAGGCTTCTCAGGGGGTGAGATAACGCCTGGACATCACAGTCTTAGAATGGCCGAAGGAATAGATGTGTGTGTCTAAGTTATAGGAAATGCTAGGCGGTCATCTTCTAATGGATTTATTACAATCCTTGCAAGCTGGGTAACGTTTGCTGTGGTCTGGAACAACATGACACACAAAATTATGAGAAATGCTGCCAACATTACCTACAGTTTCATGAGACGTGCAGATTAAAATAAATACACAGAGGAAATAAGTAAAATAAATTAAATGAGCTCGAATATACCTACAAACGAGGCATAATGATACAATATGTACGTACATTACAGCAAGCCTAAATAGCATGTTAGCAACATTAGCTTGCAGTCATGCACTGACCAAATATGCCTGATTAGCACTCCACACATGTCAATAACAAGTCAATAAAGCTTGTCAACACAAGTCAATAACATCAACAAAGCTCACCTTTGTGCAATTCATGCACAGCATTAGATAAACAAGGAGTGGCATAAAACACGTATTTCTGTGGCAGTGTATATATAATAGATGTTTTTGATCACATGTTAATGGTGTTAAATATGCCTATCGAAGGTTCTTTCTGATTAGGGACAGACAACTTTAAACTCGAATACGTGGATCTAAAACAAACGTACGTGGATCTGAATACACACACTCAGATTGATATACAGACACACATTAGTGCACATGCACGCAAATTGGATTACAGGCGCACAGATTGAGATACAGATTTATTAATACTTCAATAGTTTAGTAGAATTTTAAAAAACGTGTTAAACACATATACCGTATTTCCTTGAATTGCCACAGGACATATAGCATGCGCCTGCCTTGAATTACTGCCGGGTCAAACTCACTTCGCAAAATAATTAGTGCATGCTTAGTATTACCGCCTGGTCAAACTCGTGACGTCACGAGTGACACTTCCCCTGTCATCATTTTCAAAATGGAGGAGGTTGATTTCAATACCTGTAATTTTAAATCTAATAAAGGGAAGAAGACTAAGAGCTATTCAGTAGGATTTAAGGTCCAATCTTACATCACACTCAAATTTTTACTGCATTGCATGCCTATGGTAAGTTCCAGAGTGAGAAGAGTTTTTAAATTAATTAGCGCCCGGCGGCAATTCAAGGAAATACGGTACATTCTGGAGCGGCATAGCTCGGTTGGTAGAGTGGCCATGTCAGCAACTTGAGGGTTGCAGGTTCGATTCCCGCTTGTGTCATCCTAGTTACTGCCGTTGTGTCCTTGGGCAAGACACTTTATCCACCTGCTCCCAGTGCCACCCACACTGGTTTAAATGTAACTTAGATATTGGGTGTCACTATGTAAAGCGCTTTGAGTCACTTGAGAAAAGCGCTATATAAATATAATTCACAAAAAAAAATTCACTTCTCTTCTTTCATGAAGACAAGTAGTTGCTGATAAGCACCACAACTTTAAATGTACATTGTGTTGGGGATGGATGGATGGGGAAAAAAGTCCTCCTCTTTTTCCAACACCACATGCTAGTGGTTGTTTTTAGATTTTTATCTGGTCAGCTTCCATATTCATTTTTATACCCTTTACCATAAAAAAACATTGGAGTTAACTCCGTAGCTCGCTAGCTTGTATGAGCTAGTTTTCGGAGACTTTTATTTTGTTAACGCAGGCAGAAAGGAGCATCCTTTTTAAAGTGAAAATAGGTACTGTTGGTCTTTACTCTTTTGACAGCCGGTAAAGAGAGAGAGTCTGTTGAAATAAAAAGTGATATTTGCATTCCTGGTGGTCGTTTTTTTTCTTCCTACTAAGTGATGTTGCAGTGAAAATTGATGATTTGTCATTTTTAGGCCTACTTTTTTAATGCCTTGTGATCAAGTGACACACCCTCTTCGATTGACCAGTAGCTTCCGATAAATGTAATGGGCACCCTTGATGCAAAAAAACTGCTGCATCACAGGTCACACATCAACGGTGCGTTCATGGACAGCCAAAATTAGTAGGACAAAATGACGCTTGCCAAATACTCTCACCAGTCTAGCATAAACACAAACATTTTAAACATGTCATGTCCTGGTGATCATGTTTAATCTGGCTATGTTCTGTTTGGTTTTTGGATTTTGTCAATTCCTGTTTTTTCACTCCCTGCTTTGTTTCCATGACAACCCATTAGTTTTTCACCTGTCATGCCACGCACCTGATTCATATGGACTCATGCACCTGTGGTCAATCACCATATCACTATTTAAGCCTGCAGTTGCCAGGCAGTCAGGCTGGCGACATCACACCTTTGTTATTCATGCTGATGATCCATACTGCTCTTTTTCATGCTCATTTCTGGTGCCTTTGTGCAAGTTTTTGTTTTTACCCCTTGTTTTTGTCGTACTTTTGAGTGTTAAAAGTAAAAGATGTCATTACCTTCACGCCATGTCCGATCCAGTCGCTTCGCACCTCGGGAAAACAATCCACACCATAGTCCTAGTCTTGACAAAACCAGTAGTCTTTCTAACAATTACGGAGGTTTGTGTCATGTTTTTCGTCCTACAGAAACCATATTGAAACAAAAAATTTAATTTCCGCCCCGTCTTTTTCCATTTGTATACATTTTTGAAAAAGCTGAAGGGAGCCACTAGGGCGGCGCTATATCCGTGCGTTGCCGACTCCCGCTTTAGCTAATGCAGTCCTGTTGTTGTTGTCTCTCTCTGTCTCCCCACAATCCAACCTCACCCCATCTCCTTTTCTCTCCTTCTCTATCCCCTTCTGTTCCGTTTTAGCTGCCCAAAATACGAAGCATAATACATAATAAAATAAAGGTAACCACAAACTATTATCCCATCCCAGCAGATGGCATCCTAATGACAGCAGACATTGCACGGTAAGTGATTTTTTATTATGTTTGTTGGCTCTCATGAAATCTGCAGTTAGCAGAAATCAGTGATAAAAAAATAAGTTTTTTTTAATGTTTAAGTTTTTTTAAATGAGCAAAATACGTATGTGATGGGACACAATTAGGGGATTTTATTTGTTTATGTTTCATTGCCATACAAGTTTTATAGTGTTTTATTGCTGTGGATTTTAAATTGCATGTTTTTACATTTTAGAATTTGATTGACTTTTTAATTGCATGTTTTTATTCCATGTGAACTTTGCAGGCATTTTAAGACATTGCCCCTTTTAGCTGGGTGCCCCTAACAACCAAAGTGCCCAACCAACGGCACGGGAAATTGGACACACCTGTGGAGCAGTAGGACTGCACGTTTAAAAGGAGTGACAAGAGGAGGGTCAACGGAGGAGTTAGGCAGTCTTTGCCATGAGCGGGGAAGAATCGACAGGCTTTGCCGAGAGCGACCGGGTGGACGCACGCAGGCCGGGAAGGAACCCCCGGACCACGCAGTAGACCCCGTAGGCTATCGGAACGAACCCCAAGACGTCCACAACAGGCAGGGGCAGAGGAAACTCTGCCGCCCAAGTAAGTGCCGTGAATTGTGGATCTGTGGGGATATCAAACTGCCTTGGGCTGTGGGCTTGCGGGCTCGTACGTCGTACGCTGGCTGTGTGGTTCTGTGGACAGGGGGGCGATTTGGATCCAGGGACCTGCGGCGATCCCCGGAAGCAACCAGGAGGCGGAGCGGGATGGGTGCGGCTACGTAGGTCCCGCGAGTGACCGGAGACTGGCAAGGAGAGTGGGCGGACCCAATACGTTGAAAGGGAACTACGGCAAAAGCAGAGGTAACCTTGCCTTGCGTGTAAATGTTACGTCAGCCCGGATAACGTTTCCTTGGTTTTAGATGATTTTATCCCTGTGGCCTGCCTCCATTTTAATTGTGTGTGCAGGAAGACGCCGTGGAAATGGGCGGAGCCAGGACACAGACCCACTACGCCTTTCGTGACTGTACCCTCACTTAGTACATTGGTTACCAATTGGTATTTTTAGTGTGGACAACTTGACCGTTCTAATTTATATTGTAATAAATTGTGAACGAGTAGAATCATCTTTCCTTATTTTGGGACAACTGCTCTCACTACATTGGGTTCTTCATATTTATATTGGTTTTAAGCTACAATTTTATTATATTTTAATATTCAACCACTCGGGTTCATCACACGTAAATATTAAATGTTATTATAAATGTGCCTTTTACTACATTATATATATACTTACATCATGTATATAAAACCTCAATGGAGGTGTTTTTCAAGGGTTTTGTAGGCTCCACTGTGCGGCTTACCATGAATTGATTAACGTGGACCCCGACTTAAACAAGTTGAAAAACGTTTTTGGGTGTTACCATTCAGTGGTCAATTGTACAGAATATGTACTGTACTGTGCAATCTACTAATAAAAGTTTCAATCAATCACTCAATCCCATAGGCTCCATTGTAAGCAGACTTTTGATCGCATTCACTTAATATTTAGAATGCAAAAAACAACAACATCCATCCTCCAGAATGCCGATGCCCCTTGAGACCAACTTGTGGCCTAGGAACATCTCTCTTCAGAAATAGTCATTGTTCAGGGTGCTTATTGAGGCCTGCAGTCGCCATCCTTTGCAGCACTTGTTGTAAATAGTTCAATGCTGCTTCATAGTGTCCCCCATGGACCAGGAGGCGGTCTATACACCAAGCACTGTTTATTTGAGACATCACTCAACACTCCATGTGTCTCTCAAAAATGTTTAAGACATTCAGAGGCCCAAGCTCAGGACCCTAAACAATTATAAGCCTCTGTAAGTACAAAGAATGGGATCTTTCATCTCCGTCTTGCCTAACCTTTTTTTGGTCAGCCATTTCTTTATCTACCTCTACAGTACATTTGTGTCTTCCACCTGTGCTCTGTGGTCTCATTAGTGGAAAGTGTGTTCAGTTTCTCAGTATGTTCAATGATACTGTGTCATTGGTTGTTTTATAATCATGTCTAATTAATTCCTCCAAGTTTACTTCTTATTGGCTTTTCTAAACAAGGTTATAGCTTTCATTAGGTTGCATGTTATCTGTCTTAATGTTATGAAACAATTGCCGGGTTTGCGTCACCTTACAGTATATAATGCCTCACAATCTGTTGTTTTCTGTATGAGACTGTCATGCTGCTCATAAATGCATCATGTTAGCATGATAATACATTGTCATGCATCATACATCCTGCATGTTAAAGTGATCACAACAATCCCTCAATATTTATATCAGACACATAAATAGAAAATGAACTGAGCACATGCAAACACTTCTACCACTGACATAGAGCCTCTGGAAGATTGAAGTCATTTACTCTGTAAGAGGAAGTAAATGTAATGCAAACATTTCTACATTTTCCAAATGTCTGCAGGTCATATCATAACATAGCACTTATGGCTTGATGGGTTGGGGCTGATACCGATGTTACTGCCTTGTCCTGTCTTGTATGCAATTTAATATCTTTCCTTAGGCCGCCTGACAGATATATGCATTACTACTTTTTAGTCACGGTTCCCAGCATTTGAAATACTGGAAAATAGATTATTACTAGTACAGTGGTATTTCAATTTACAAGAAAATTGCGCTCCCTGACTGAGCTCATAACTCAAAACACTTATCTCAAATCAGCACAGCCCATTGAAATGAATGTGAATCAACTAAATAAAAACAAAAATCCAAAAACACTACCATTTTCAAATGTAAGATGTATTTTAAGATGGCATCAAAAAACTACAGTAGTGTTATTAAATAATGTAATCATAATGTAATCCGTCTTCTTTCATCTCCGTAATATCGCTAATATTTGATCCATTTTGTCCACTAGCGACGCTGAGATCATTATTCATGCGTTCGTTACGGCTCGTCTCGATTACTGTAACGTAATATTTTCGGGTCTCCTTATGTCTAACATTAAAAGATTACAGTTGGTACAAAATGCAGCTGCTACACTTTTGACAAGAACAAGAAAGTTTGATCATATTTTACCTAAACTGGCTCACTGGCACTGGATTCTTGTGCACTGAAGATTTGACTTTAGGGTTTTACTACTAACATGTAAAATACTACACGGTCTAGATCCATCATCCACATCTGCGGTCCTCTCCAAGGTTTTTCATTGTCATCCGACTGGGTTGAGTTTTTCCTTGCCCTGATGTGGGAGCTGAACCGAGGATGTCGTTGTGGTTTGTACAGCCCTTTGAGACACTTGTAATTTAGGGCTATATAAATAAACATTGATTGATTGATTGAACATATACCTTGTGGACTGGACCTTCAGGCTGCTTCCTCATCCAGCGTTTCCAAGTCTGCCTATTATAAGTAACTTGTTTTCATAGAGCTAATTACCTGTTTCTCTTGCAACATGTTCTCTGCCGTATAATAATAGGCATTAGGAAATCACTGTGTGGAGGTGTTGCTCCTCCGGGTACGTTGGACTACCAATCATCGACATCCCAGGCTCTTCCAGTTTTACAAAAGAGTTTTATTCTTTAATAAATGTGAAAAGTATTTTGTTAGCTTTTCAGCAGTTGTCTTTTTTTCCTCTAGTGAGCACACAAATGTTTTTTCTCCAGTGTCGTATCGTGTCGTGGCTCGCTCTCGCTCGGCTTCGTTCTCCACCATCCAACCCTCCTCTACCTTTCTGACTGCTGCCTTTAACAGAGCGACAAGTGATCAGACAAATACTCTCAGCTGTGTCATTTACGCACCTGTCGCTAATCTCGAAGCCGGTCCTGGCACATCCCATTTTGCTGCAGGCCCGCAGGCCATGCCCCTCACACACCGTTTAAGTGCCACATGAGTGTATTTGAGTGACGGACTGGGGAAGTCAGAATTATAATGTATGTCTGTGGCAGAAGATGTGTATACTTAAACAAAAGAAACAATAATAAAAACAAAATAATAAATTCAGGTCCAAATGCCAAAAAAAAGTATTTGGCAAATTGTGACTTTGAATCTCAAGTTAGAACAGAATAGAATAGATCTTTATTGTAATTGTAAAAATTGCAAGCAAACTCATTTAGTGCAAATTCATAATGACACATAAAAAACATAAGAACGTGTGGAAGTCTGCTGCTTCCGGGTCCTCTGGACCACCAAGGACTGACATGACAGGTTTTCCAAGTTCGACAAGGTTTATTTTTCAATAAAGCTTTGTTCTGCTTTTCAGCAATTGTCTGATGTCAGTCTCTCTTGTCTTGCCGCCTCCCGACTGCTGCCTTTAACAGAGCGACAGGTGATTAGACAAACACTTTCAGCTGTGTCATCCACTCTGTCGCCAACCTCGAAGCCGGTCCTGCCACACCCCGCTTCGTTGCAGGTGCGCAGGCCACGCCCACTACATACCTCCACCACCAGACTCAGGCCCGGATGCCGTCCGGTCGCGCGTACCCCCCCCCCCCCGGAGAGAGCGGGACAGGAAGTCGGCCACGGCCATCTGTGCACCCGGTCTGTGGATCACTCTGAAGTTGTAGGGTTGCAAAGCTAGATACCAATGGGTGATCCGCGCGTTGGCATCCTTCATGCGGTGGAGCCACTGGAGGGGTTTGTGGTCCGAGCAGAGGCTGAATGAGCACCCCAGGAGGTAGTATCGGAGGGCCCCGACTGCCCACCTGATGGCGAGGCACTCCCTCTCCACTGTGCTATACCTGGCCTTCCTTTCGGACAGCTTACGGCTGATGTAAAGGATGGGGCAGTCGACGCCCTCCACCTGCTGGGACAAAACTGCTCCCAGACCTCTGCCCGACGCGTCAGCCTGCAGACATAACGGGAGGAAAAAATCAGGCATGTGTAGGACCAGCTCTTCGCAGAGGGCCTTCTTAACCCTCTCAAACGCCTGCTGGCACTGCTCCGTCCCCGAATACTGTACCTCCCTCCGGCCAACTGCACACTTCGCCGGGTTGGCGGTGAGCCCTGCCTGCCTCAGGGACTCGAGCACTGCCCCCACCCACTGCATGTGTTGTTCCCAGCCGCTACTCTGGATGATGACATCATCCAGGTAGGCGGCCGTGTATGCAGCATGGGGTCGCAGCACTCGGTCCATGAGGCGCTGGAACGTGACGGGCGCACTGAACAAGCCAAACAGAAGTGTTATGAATCGGTATAAACCTTCCGGAGTGGAAAAGGCAGTTTTTCCTTGGACTCTGGTGACAAGGGAATCTGTCAGTAGCCCTTGGTCAAATCCAGTGTCATGAAAAAACAAGCAGTGCAAAGCCGATACAGGAGCTCGTCAACCAGAGACATGGGGTATGCGTCAAAACGTGACACTTCATTCACCTTGCGGTAATCCACACAGAACCGCACAGACCCATCCTTCTTCCCTACCAGAACTATGGGGCTGCACCACGCACTGTGAGATTCTTCTATTACCCCCAATTCCAGCATGGATTTTAATTCCTACCAAACTATTTGCGTTTGTGTTCGGGGAGCCTGTATGGACGAGATCGCACTGTAACCCCTGGACTGGTCTCTATATTATGCTGAGTGAGATTCGTGCGGCCGGGCCAAGGGGAGAACACGTCGGAGAAGCGCCGCTGCAGTTTAGCAACATTTGCTTTCTGCGCTAACGTGAGCTGGTTGTCACAGGTGGGTGGAGAGGGAGGGACAGAGCGCAGGATCTCTGGTCCCAACTCCTCCTCCTCCCTCACAACTGTTACCATGGAGACAGGCTCCGCCTCCCTCTATGCCTTCAGCAGGTTAAGATGGTATATTTGCGTGTCTCCGCCCTGGTCCGAGCGTCGAACCTCCTAATCCACATCACCCACTTGCCGTGTAACTTCGAAGGGTCCTTGCCACTTTGCAAGTAATTTCGAGCTGGATGTTGGGATAAATACAAGCACTTTTTCTCCCGGTGAAAATTTTCTTAGCTGGGACCCCTTGTTATATGTGCGCTGTTGCAGTTCCTGGGCACGGAGCAAAATCTCACGTGACAAGTGACCCACCGTGTGGAGATTTGCTCGCATATCCATAACGTACTGCACTTTATTTTTGCTATAACTTGGACTCTCCTCCCAACTTTCTCTAATTACGTCCAACACTCCGCGTGGTTTCCTGTCGTATAATAGCTCGAAGGGCGTAAAACCAGTGGAGGCTTGGGGTACCTCCCGCATCACAGACATTATAGGATCCAGCCATTTATCCCAATTTGGTTTGTTCTTGTTTGTAAACTTACGGCTCATGGTTTTTAGCGTTTTATTTAGCCGCTCCACCAGCCCATCCGATTGTGTATTGTACACGCTGGTGCGGATCGCTTTAATTCCCAATAATCCGTACGGTTCCTTTATCGTGCGTGACATAATGGACGTGCCCTGGTCAGTCAGAATCTCTTTCGGGATTCCAACTCGGGAGATAACCTAAAAACAGTGCTTGCGCCACACTCTTTGCAGAGATGGAGCGCAGGGGCACTGCTTCGGGGTAGCGCATTGCATAATCCACCAGGACTAACACAAAGCGATGCTCCCGTGAGCTCGGGTGAAATGGTCTGATGAAGTCCATTCCAATTCTCTCGAAAGGGACCTCCATGAGCGGCAATGGGTGCAAATGTGCCTTCGGAGTGGCCGCTGGGTTCACCAGCTGGCAGTCCGGACAGGCAGCGCACCAATGGCACAAGTCTGCCCGGATGACCAGCCAATAGAACCGGACCATGACCCGATTTGAGTGTTTTATTACACCCTAAATGTCCAGCCATAAAATTAACATGCGCCGCCTGGAAAACCATTTCCCGGCGGCGTTTCGGCACCAACAACTGGGTGATTTCCTCTCCAGTTTGAGTGTCACGGCTCACTTGGTACAATCAATCTAATAATGAAGAAGTGAGGGAATACCCGCGCTGTTCCCGGGCGCATCAGCTGACCGTCGATGTAGTCTCTACCTGGTTCCAGGCCGCACGTAAAGTTTCGTCTCGAGACTGCTCGAGGGGAAAATCCTCCGTAGGACGCCAATAAGGGGCCAGGGAGGCTTACCGCGAAGCCCCTGCCGGTTCCTGCTCGGCAGTGTCGAATGGCCCTGCCTCGCCACTGAGAACTGCGCGGATAATCCCCTTTCCTACGGTCCATGAACGCACCCCTTCGCATTGTGTCAGTAAATGACTAAACCCCGGCCAATTTGTGCCCAAAATTACGGGGTGCAAGAGGCGCGTACTTACAGCTACCTCAACCCTATGCTTTTGGCCCTCATACCAAATTTCTACTGGCACCATAGGGTACTTGTGCACATCCCCATGAACACACCTGATTTTTAACCGTGTTGCATGCCTCAAAACCCCGGGTCGAACCAGGTTCTGATGGATCATGGTATGCCCGCAGCCTGAATCCACCATTGCCTGGTATGTACTCCCTTGTATCATTACCTTGATACCGTACGTCTCACCCGGGTCGGGGGAGGCCACTGAAGGGCCGCCGGAGGCCACTGTAGTGCCGGCCACCACGGCCACGCGCACCACCTCCACCTGCTGTAGTCACTGACGCGCATGACTGGGCCGCCCACACCTCCAGCACGCCTGCCCAAGCGTTTGAGGGGACGTCTGCGCGGGAGATGTTCTGGGGACAGCAGTCGGGACCTGCGGGAAAAGAGCAGAAGGGGAGTCAGGTGGGTTAAGGCGGGGAATGTGCGCTGTCCTCTCCTTTTCCTGTTCATGCGCCGTTGGTGTGGGTTGCGCCCCGCGGTGGATGGCCAGGTGGTCCTCGGCGAGAGGCACTGCCGCTGCCAGGTCACGTGGACGGTGGTACCGTACCCAGTTGGCCGTCTTCTTGGGGATCACCTCCAAGAACTGCTCCCGTTCGATCTGGGCTATCAATCTGCCCTCTCCCTCTCTCCCGGTTGGAAGCAGCGCGTCGCTGCGTCCTGGAGCCGCTGACCTAGAATGAATGGCCAGCCCTCCTCCAGCAAGCGCATGGACTGGAACCGGCGCTGGTAGTCTTCGGCGGTGCCTCCCTTCCGGTCCAGCACCGCCTTCTTCAGGTCCACGAAGCGCACTGTGGACACCTACGGAAAGCTGATCGCCGCGCGCTGCGCCTCCCCTGTCAGGAGCGGCAAGAGCCGCACGCCCCACTCTGCCTCCGGCCATGCACATGCTCTCGCGGTGGCCGCGAAAATGTCAAGAAAGGCATGGGGTTCTTCTTCCTCCCCCATGCGATGAATGGTAACGGCCGTGGACATTGGCCGTGCCCCGCCCATCTGGTCCGCCAACGCCTGCAGGACTTGGCACGGTTGGCGGCTGCTCGCTGCCACCTTGGTGAGCACACACGTGAGAGTCGTCAGGGGGTCGTCCTCCCCTGCCTCCGGTGGTCCAGCCACGTTGGGTGCCAAATTGTGGAAGTCTGCTGCTTCCGGGTTCTCTGGACCCCCAAGGACTGACATGAAAGGCTTTCCAAGTTCGACAAGGTTTATTTTTCAATAAAGCTTTGTTCTGCTTATCAGCAATTGTCTTTCTGTCGTGCTTTCCAGCAATTGTCTGATGTCAGTCTCTTTTCTTTTGTCGCCTCCCGACTGCTGCCTTTAACAGAGCGACAGGTGATTAAACAAACACTTTCAGCTGTTTCATCCACCCACCTGTCGCCAACCTCGAATCCGGCCTTGCCACACCCCGCTTCGCTGCAGGTGCGCAGGCCACGACAACCACAACATGGTACTATGATAAATAGATATAAATATTACATAAAAAAACATAAAATACCAAGCACACTGCTCACATGCACAGTCATTCTTTTTTATGCCTTGTGTTCAGTGACACTATTGTTCTCGGTAGAACACCTCTTTTGGTTTTCCACATGATTACTGTTTTTTTCGGGCTACAGAGTGCACTTGTTTTTAAGATGCACCCAATTAATTGTATTTTGTACGTATAATGAGAACACATGGGCGCTTCTGTTCGTTCACAATTTTTACAAAATACTGTGCAAAAAGACACCTAGAGGGAGCGCTGTCTTCATCCTTCTCCCCCTCAGCCTGCATGCTGAACCCGCTGAACTTGTCGTCTTCTGTGCATGGTTAGAGATTGTGGATTTCTGTTCGTTCATCAGGTTTTTCCTTTTTTAATGGCCAGGTCGATTTTCTTCAGCTTTGAGTTCTGCCGTGGGCATTCTGTCGACGCGAAAAAAAGCTATTTAACTAATCCATATTCTCTACTGATTGCTAGTGTTACCATATTTGCGTTATTGTTAAATACTGAAATTCCACAACATAGTGAATTTGCACACGGATAAAAGTTATACAAGGAAAACTACAATCTGCTACCAAAAAATATACAACAATTCTTCTCAACAAAAGAGGAGAGGTATAATTTTATTTAAAATATTTGTACGGACGTACAATATTCAAGACTTTCTGTATATCAGTATGTGTAATTAAATTATGGAATGGATTAAGCAAATATATCAAACTATGTACTAATATGATCTACTTCAAGAAACTCTTCAAACTTAAAAATATTTACAAAGTACAAAGAAGAATTTATTTCATCCATCCACTCACTTTAAAGACAATCTTACTGATCCCAGCATATGAAATGTAACGTACTTCACTCATTATTATTTATTTATTTTTAATGTTATCACTTATGGAGTATATTGTCAATAAATTGAGAACAGGAAGTAAAGAAACGTTTCAGAAACTGCAATGTAAAGGAAAAGGGGTAGCATTAAATAAACTCTGCTTCTTCCTACTCCTTTTCGAATATGTTGAATGGAGAAACTAGAAGTTGTGATCTACCATGTTGTATGCATGCATGTTCGAAATAAACTCAAACTCAACTCAACTCAACAAAACCCGCAAGTGGTGAAGCGAACAGGAAAGTTGTGTTCACATCTAAGTTGTATTTAACATTGGGGAAAAAAGAGGAAATGGCGTTACGGGTGTTCCTAATATAGTGGCCTTGACGGCAGGGAATGAAAGTCTAGTGTGTTCGTGTGTGTGTGAACGTGTTGCTGCTCTTTAGGGATAAAAGTCCATAAATAAACTGCAAAACTTTATAAAGCGCAGGGTTCAAAGTGTTGGAAAAAAGTAGCCGTTTCCATTCATCCATTTTTTACCGTTTGTCCCTTTCGAACAGTTTTAGAACAACATTTCTCAACGAGCTATTGCAAAGAATTTAGGGATTTTACCATCTACGGTCCATAAAATCATCAAAAAGTTCAGAGAATCTGGAGAAATCACTGCACGTAAGCGAGGATATTACAGGCTTTTGATCCCTCAGGCGGTACTGCATTAAAAACCGACATCAGTGTGTAGAGCATATATCACTACATGGGCTCAGGAACACTTCATAAAACCACGGTCGGTAACTACATTTGGTCGGTACATCTGTAAGTGCAAGTTAAAGCTCTACTATGCAATGCCAAACCCATTTATCAACAATATCCTGAAACGACGCCGGCTTGGCTGGGCCCGAGCTCACCTAAGATGGACTGATGCAAAGTGAAAAGGTGTTCTGTGGTCTGACGAGTCCAAATTTCAAATTATATTTTGGAAACAGAGGATGTGGTGTCCTCCAGAACAAAGAGGAAAATAACCATACGGATTGTTATAGACAATATATGACAAAGACTTCTATGGAATTACAACAAAATGAACTCAGATTTCCCTCGCCCGGACACGATGGCGAGCGCCTGGTGGCCGGGCCTGTCCCCATGGGGCCCGGCCGGGCCCGAAGAGGCAAAGTGGGTCATCCCTCCAATGGGCTCACCACTCATAGGAGGGGCCATAGAGGTTGGGTACATTGTGAGCTGGGCGGCAGCCGAAGGCAGGGCACTTGGCGGTCCGATCCTCGGCTACAGAAGCTAGCTTTTGGGACGTGGAACGTCACCTCACTGGGGGGAAAGAGCCTGAGCTAGTCCGCGAGGTAGAGAAGTTCCGGCTGGATATAGTTGGACTCACCTCGACGCACAGCAAGGGCTCTGGAACCAGTTCTCTCGAGAGGGACTGGACCCTCTTCCACTCTGGCGTTGCCGGCAGTGAGAGGCGACGGGCTGGGGTGGCAATTCTTGTTGTCCCCCGGCTCAAAGCCTGCACGTTTGAGTTCAACCCAGTGGACGAGAGGGTAGCTGCCCTTTGCCTTCGGGTGGGGGGACGGGTCCTGACTGTTGTTTGTCCTTACGCACCAAACAGCAGTTCAGAATACCCACCCTTTTTGGGTACACTCGAGGGAGTACTAGAAAGTGTTCCCCCGGGTGATTCCCTTGTCCTACTGGCGGACTTCAACGCTCATGTTGGCAACGACAGTGAAACCTGGAGAGGCGTGATTGGGAAGAATGGTCGCCCGGATCTAAACCCGGGTGGTGTTTTGTTATTGGACTTTTGTGCTCGTCACGGATTGTCCATAACAAACACCATGTTCAAACATAAGAGTGTCCATATGTGCACTTGGCACCAGGACACCCTAGGCCGCAGTTCCATGATCGACTTTGTAGTTGTGTCATCGGATTTGCGGCCTCATGTTCTGGACACACAGGTGAAGAGAGGGGCGGAGCTTTCTACCGATCACCACCTGGTGGTGAGTTGGCTGCAATGGTGGGAGAGGATGCCGGACAGACCTGGCAGGCCCAAACGCATTGTGAGGGTCTGCTGGGAACGTCTGGCAGAGTCTCCTGTCAGAGAGAGTTTCAATTCACACCTCCGGGAGAACTTTGAACATGTCACGAGGGAGGTGCGGGACATTGAGTCCGAGTGGACCATGTTCCGAACCTCTATTGTCGAGGCGGCTGATTGGAGCTGTGGCCGCAAGGTTGTTGGTGCCTGTCGTGGCGGTAATCCCAGAACCCGTTGGTGGACACCAGCAGTGAGGGATGCCGTCAAGCTGAAGAAGGAGTCCTATCGGGTTCTTTTGGCTCATAGGACTCCGGAGGCAGTGGACGGGTACCGACGGGCCAAGCGGTGGGCAGCTTTAGCGGTTGCGGAGGCAAAAACTCGGACATGGGAAGAGTTCGGGGAAGCCATGGAAAACGACTTCCGGATGGCTTCGAAGCGATTCTGGACCACCATACGCCGCCTCAGGAAGGGGAAGCAGTGCACTATCAACACTGTGTATGGTGCGGATGGTGTTCTGCTGACTTCGACTGCGGATGTTGTGGATCGGTGGAGAGAATACTTCGAAGACCTCCATAATCCCACCAACACGTCTTCCTTTGAGGAAGCGGTGCCTGGGGAATCTGTGATGGACTCTCCTATTTCTGGGGCTGAGGTCGCTGAGGTAGTTAAAAAGCTCCTCGGCGGCAAGGCCCCAGGGGTGGAAGAGACCCGCCCGGAGTTCCTTAAGGCTCTGGATGCTGTGGGGCTGTCCTGGTTGACAAGACTCTGCAGCATCGCGTGGACATCGGGGGCGGTACCTCTGGATTGGCAGACCGGGGTGGTGGTCCCTCTCTTTAAGAAGGGGGACCGGAGGGTGTGTTCCAACTATCGTGGGATCACACTCCTCAGCCTTCCCGGTAAGGTTTATTCAGGTGTAATGGAGAGGAGGCTTCGCCGGATAGTCGAACCTCGGCTTCAAGAGGAACAGTGTGGTTTTCGTCCTGGTCGTAGAACTGTGGACCAGCTCTATACTCTCGGCAGGGTTCTTGAGGGTGCATGGGAGTTTTCCCAACCAGTCTACATGTGCTTTGTGGACTTGGAGAAGGCATTCGACCGTGTCCCTCGGGAAGTCCTGTGGGGAGTGCTCAGAGAGTATGGGGTACCGGACTGTCTTATTCTGGCAGTCCGCTCCCTGTATGATCAGTGTCAGAGCTTGTTCCGCATTGCTGGCAGTAAGTCGGACACATTTCCAGTGAGGGTTGGACTCCGCCAAGGCTGTCCTTTGTCACGGATTCTGTTCATAACTTTTATGGACAGAATTTTTAGGCGCAGCCAAGGCGTTGAGGGGATCCGGTTTGGTGGCCACGGGATTAGGTCTCTGCTTTTTGCAGATGATGTAGTCCTGATGGCTTCATCTGGCCGGGATCTTCAGCTCTCACTGGATCGGTTCGCAGCCGAGTGTGAAGCGACCGGAATGAGAATCAGCACCTCCAAGTCCGAGTCCATGGTTCTCGCCCGGAAAAGGGTGGAGTGCCATCTCCGGGTTGGGGAGGAGACCCTGCCCCAAGTGGAGGAGTTCAAGTACCTAGGAGTCTTGTTCACGAGTGGGGGAAGAGTGGATCGTGAGATCGACAGGCGGATCGGTGCGGCGTCTTCAGTAATGCGGACGTTGTATCGATCCGTTGTGGTGAAGAAGGAGCTGAGCCGGAAGGCAAAGTTCTTAATCCTCACCTATGGTCATGAGCTTCGGGTCATGACCGAAAGGATAAGATCACGGGTACAAGCGGCCGAAATGACTTTCCTCCGCCGGGTGGCGGGGCTCTCCCTTAGAGATAGGGTGAGAAACTCTGCCATCCGGGAGGAGCTCAACGTAAAGCCGCTGCTCCTCCACATCGAGAGGAGCCAGATGAGGTGGTTCGGGCATCTCGTCAGGATGCCACCCGAACGCCTCCCTAGGGAGGTGTTTAGGGCACGTCCAGCTGGTAGGAGGCCACGGGGAAGACCCAGGACACGTTGGGAAGACTATGTCTCCCGGCTGGCCTGGGAACGCCTCGGGATCCCCCGGGAAGAGCTATACGAAGTGGCTGGAGAGAGGGAAGTCTGGGCTTCCTGCTGCTGCCCCCGCGACCCGACCTCGGATAAGCGGAAGATGATGGATGGATGGATGGATTGTCATAGGTGCAAAGTTCAAAATCCAGCATTTGTGATGGTATGGGGGTGTATTAGTGCCGAAGAGAAGGGTTACTTACACATCTGTTAAGACACCATTAATGCTGAAAGGTCCATACAGGTTTTGGAGCAACATATATTATCATCCAAGCAATGTTATAATGGACGCCTCTGCTTGTTTCAGCAAGACAAGTGTTACAACAGCGTGGCTTTGTAAAAAAAGAGTGCGGGTACTTTCATGGCCCGCCTTCAGTCCAGACCTGTCTCCCATCGAAAATGTGGGGCGCATTATGAAGCGTAAAATACGACAGCGGAGACCCCGGACTGTTGAACGTTGAAGCTCTACATAAAAAAAGAATGGGAAATAATTCCACTTTCAAAGCTTCAACAATTAATTTCCTCAGTTCCCAAACATTTATTGAGTGTTGTTAAAAGAAAAGGTAATGTACTGTAACTCAGTGGTGAACATGTCCTTTCCTAACTACTTTGGCACGTGTTGCAGCCTTGAAATTCTACATTAATTATTATTGGCAATAAAAAAAATTAAGTTTATGAGTTTGAACATCAAATATGTTGTCTTTGTACTGCATTCAATTGAATATGAGTTGAAAAGGATTTGCAAATCATTGTATTCCGTTTATATTTACATCTAACACAATTTCCCTACTAGAATAGAATAGAATAGAATAGAATGAACTTTATTGTCATTATATTTGCATATAACGAGATTAAAGACTCCAATTTAAGGTGCGGTAGTGGGAACAAATATGGGGTGAAATAAATGACATAAGAGGTAAAAAGGAAAAACTAACAATTGAAATAAACAGACTACTATCCAATAAAAATAATAAGCAATTCTGTACAATATACAAAACACTATAGAAGTACAAAATACAAATACTTTACAATATACAGAGCAAGACAGGAGTACCGAAGTAATAAATAACAATCAGTGACGGACGTATTGCACTCGAAGGGTAGTATTGCACAGTAGGGTATTAGGGCATGATATTGTATAGGGGTGAATTATTATTATTATAAGTTAGAGTTCAACATGGTGACAGCTTTGGGAAAGAAGCTGTCTCTGAGCCTGTTTGTTCTGGCTCTGATGCACCTGTAGCGCCTGCCTGATGGTAGCAAGTCGAACAGGTGGAAGCCAGGGTGTGTGCTGTCCTTGGTAATGTGTAACTCATACGGAAACGGGGTTTGTACACAAGGCATGATGCGATTTTATAGCTACGGAAAGTGTTTTAGGGTGTACAACAGTCTGAAAGTGGTGTCATGTCATTAATTCATTCATTGTCAATTGCTCTACAACTGTACAAATAAACAGTTTAGTCAAATCAAACGATGAACTAATCACAATGCAGTACATGCTTGCATTCTTTCTTTGGTTTGCATCTGTTCAAGTCACGAATACACAATGCTGCCTCCCTTGTACTAATCCCTTTCTGACATGGATAAAAATGCCATGTAAAAGACGTTCATTATAACATTAGGTCTTTGGTGGTTGGGTTGTGAAGTTCCACATGGCTAATAAAAGCCCTGAATTTCCTCAGGACCCTGATCTTTTATTCAAGTCAGCCCTTGTGCAGTCCAACAAACTTCATTTATATTACATGTCCTAGTCAGCAGTATGGAGGGATATATTAGCATACAGAGTCGTGGACACAGTGATTACAGGCTGACAGGCGACTTACACGCCCCCTGCAAAGAACTGAACATGTCTTCATTTTATTTTTTTCTCTCTTTCCTCTGTCCTTCCATGGCCCGGAGCAGTTGATACAAGGGTTTATAATAGAGCAGAACACAGGAGAGATGAGGCGAGGGGCGCTTTAATAATGAATGGATGATGCTGGTGATGTGAAAAAGGAAAGCGTGGCGGAAGCTAGAGAGAAATGGAGATCTTTAATTAAAGCTGATGTTTTTGCATGTACAGTTTGGATTTTTATTTTATTTTACTGTAAGTATTGTACTTTGAACAAGTGATTTTCAATGTATTTTGATTAGTACATCATCATCCATCATCTTCCGCTTATCCGAGGTCGGGTCGCGGGGGCAACAGCCTAAGCAGGGAAACCCAGACTTCCCTCTCCCCAGCCACTTCGTCTAGCTCTTCCCGGGGGATCCCGAGGCGTTCCCAGGCCAGCCGGGAGACATAGTCTTCCCAACGTGTCCTGGGTCTTCCCCGTGGCCTCCTACCGGTTGGACGTGCCCTAAACACCTCCCTAGGGAGGCGTTCGGGTGGCATCCTGACCAGATGCCCGAACCACCTCATCTGGCTCCTCTCGATGTGAAGGAGCAGCGGCTTTACTTTGAGTTCCTCCCGGATGGCAGAGCTTCTCACCCTATCTCTAAGGGAGAGCCCCGCCACACGGCGGAGGAAACTCATTTCGGCCGCTTGTACCCGTGATCTTATCCTTTCGGTCATGACCCAAAGCTCATGACCATAGGTGAGGATGGGAACGTAGATCGACCGGTAAATTGAGAGCTTTGCCTTCCGGCTCAGCTCCTTCTTCACCACAACGGACCGGTATAACGTCCGCATTACTGAAGACGCCGCACCGATCCGCCTGTTGATCTCACGATCCACTCTTCCCTCACTCGTGAACAAGACTCCTAGGTACTTGAACTCCTCCACTTGGGGCAGGGTCTCCTCCCCAACCCGGAGATGGCACTCCACCCTTTTCCGGGCGAGAACCATGGACTCGGACTTGGAGGTGCTGATTCTCATTCCGGTCGCTTCACACTCGGCTGCGAACCGATCCAGCGAGAGCTGAAGACCCCGGTCAGATGAAGCCATCAGGACCACATCATCTGCAAAAAGCAGAGACCTAATCCTGCGGTTACCAAACCGGAACCCCTCAACGCCTTGACTGCGCCTAGAAATTCTGTCCATAAAAGTTATGAACAGAATCGGTGACAAAGGACAGCCTTGGCGGAGTCCAACCCTCACTGGAAATGTGTTCGACTTACTGCCGGCAATGCGGACCAAGCTCTGGCACTGATCGTACAGGGAACGGACCGCCACAATAAGACAGTCCGATACCCCATACTCTCTGAGCACTCCCCACAGGACTTCCCGAGGGACACGGTCGAATGCCTTCTCCAAGTCCACAAAGCACATGTAGACTGGTTGGGCAAACTCCCATGCACCTTCAAGAACCCTGCCGAGAGTATAGAGCTGGTCCACAGTTCCACGACCAGGACGAAAACCACACTGTTCCTCCTGAATCCGAGGTTCGACTATCCGACGTAGCCTCCTCTCCAGTACACCTGAATAAACCTTACCGGGAAGGCTGAGGAGTGTGATCCCACGATAGTTGGAACACACCCTCCGGTCCCCCTTTTTGAAGAGAGGAACCACCACCCCGGTCTGCCAATCCAGAGGTACCGCCCCCGATGTCCACGCGATGCTGCAAAGTCTTGTCAACCAAGACAGCCCCACAGCATCCAGAGCCTTAAGGAACTCCGGGCGGATCTCGTCCACCCCTGGGGCCTTGCCACCGAGGAGCTTTTTAACTACCTCAGCGACCTCAGCCCCAGAAATAGGAGAGTCCACCACAGATTCCCCAGGCACTGCTTCCTCATAGGAAGACGTGTTGGTGGGATTGAGGAGGTCTTCGAAGTATTCCTTCCACCTGTCCACAACATCCGCAGTCGAGGTCAGCAGAACACCATCCGCACCATACACGGTGTTGATAGTGCACTGCTTCCCCTTCCTGAGGCGGCGGACGGTGGTCCAGAATCGCTTCGAAGCCGTCCGGAAGTCGTTTTCCATAGCTTCCCCGAACTCTTCCCATGTCCGAGTTTTTGCCTCCGCGACCGCTGAAGCTGCACACCGCTTGGCCTGTCGGTACCTGTCCACTGCCTCCGGAGTCCTATGAGTCAAAAGGACCCGATAGGACTCCTTCTTCAGCTTGACGGCATCCCTCACCGCTGGTGTCCACCAGGGGGTTTTAGGATTGCCGCCCCGACAGGCACCAACTACCTTGCGGCCACAGCTCCGATCTGCCGCCTCGACAATAGAGGTGCGGAACATGGTCCACTCGGACTCAATGTCCAGCACCTCCCTCGTGACATGTTCAAAGTTCTTCCGGAGGTGGGAATTGAAACTTTGTCTGACAGGAGACTCTGCCAGACGTTCCCAGCAGACCCTCACAATGCGTTTGGGCCTCCCAGGTCTGTCCGGCATCCTCCCCCACCATCGCAGCCAACTCACCACCAGGTGGTGATCGGTAGAAAGCTCCGCCCCTCTCTTCACCCGAGTGTCCATAACATGAGGCCGCAAATCCGATGACACAACTACAAAGTCGATCATGGAACTACGGCCTAGGGTGTCCTGGTGCCAAGTGCACATATGGACACCCTTATGTTTGAACATGGTGTTCGTTATGGACAAACTGTGACGAGCACAAAAGTCCAATAACAAAACACCACTCGGGTTCAGATCCGGGCGGCCATTCTTCCCAATCACGCCTCTCCAGGTTTCACTGTCGTTGCCAACGTGAGCGTTGAAGTCTCCCAGTAGGACAAGGGAATCACCCGGGGGAGCACTTTCCAGTACTCCCTCGAGCGTTCCCAAAAAGGGTGGGTACTCTGAACTGCTGTTTGGTGCATAAGCACAAACAACAGTCAGGACCCGTCCCCCCACCCGAAGGCGGAGGGAGGCTACCCTTTCGTCCACCGGGTTAAACTCCAACATACAGGCTTTGAGTCGGGGGGAAACAAGAATTGCCACCCCAGCCCGTCGCCTCTCACTGCCGGCAACGCCAGAGTGGAAGAGGGTCCAATCCCTCTCGAGAGAAGTGGTTCCAGAGCCCTTGCTGTGCGTCGAAGTGAGTCCGACTATATCCAGCCGGAATTTCTCGACTTCGCGCACTAGCTCAGGCTCTTTCCCCCGCAGTGACGTGACGTTCCACGTCCCAAGAGCTAGCTTCTGTAGCCGAGGATCGGACCGCCAAGTGCCCTGCCTTCGGCTGTCGCCCAGCTCACAATGCACCCGACCTCTATGGCCCCTGCTATGGGTGGTGAGCCCATTGGAGGGGTGACCCACGTTGCCTCTTCGGGCTGTGCCCGGCCGGGCCCCATGGGAACAGGCCCGGCCACCAGGCGCTCGCCATCGTGCCCCAACTCCGGGCCTGGCTCCAGAGGGGGGCCCCGGTGACCCGCGTCCGGGCGAGGGAAATCTGGGTCCATGATGTTTCTTCTTCATATAGGTCTTCGAGCTGCTCTTTGTCTGATCCCTCACCTAGAACCTGTTTGCCTTGGGAGACCCTACCAGGGGGCATAAAGCCCCCGGACAACATAGCTCCTAGGATCATTGGGACACGCAAACTCCTCTACCACGATAAGGTTGCATCATACTTCCTCCAAACGAGCTGTTTGGATTTTGCCTGCTTTGAAACATTTCCCCTATTGATGACATCAGTGCATATGGTAAAGTTTTACCCAACGAGCGTTCCGCCATTGTAGTCCAACTGTCATGATCCACTACTTGGATCATGGCATGTTCTGGTTTTGTTCTGCTGTGTTATCACCTTGTTTAGTATTTGACGTCCTTAGTTCCTGGTGGCACTTCCTGTTTTGTTTCTGCTGCCTAGATACGCATTTAGTGTCACCTGTCTCCTAATTTTCTGTCCCTATTCAAGCTGGCCTTTGTCTGTCTTTCGGTCTCGCTGTGTAGATTGCTTTCCATCGGCTGGTCCGATGGCAGTGAAGTCTCATTGAATTGCTACAGTGCTACAGTGATTAGTACAGTATTGATCCAATTGTTGCATACAGTATATGCATTTGGGTGGGGATTTTGTACTAAAATTGTTTACACTATATTACAGTCCCTTTTTGTATTTTAAGCACATCATAAAGACAAAAACAGAGTACAGTTTTAACAGTGATTTTAGGGCACAAGATTTCATATTTTTTTCCATCCATCCAGTTTCTAATGCTTGTCCCTTCCGAGTCGTGGGTATGGTTGAAGCCTGTCCCAGCTGCATGTGGGATTATTAAAATTGATGGATATTTTACTTACAGTGGACCTATGATGATTTTAATCCACATTTATGCCTTCATGCCTCCAATCAAATTAAGGAGGCATGCCAGAAATATTTATAAAACAATCTTGCCTTCCATCATACTTCCTCCAAACGAGCTGTTTGGATTTTGCCTGCTTTGAAACATTTCCCCTATTGATGACATCAGTGCATATGGTAAAGTTTTACCCAACGAGCGTTCCGCCATTGTAGTCCAACTGTCATGATCCACTACTTGGATCATGGCATGTTCTGGTTTTGTTCTGCTGTGTTATCACCTTGTTTAGTATTTGACGTCCTTAGTTCCTGGTGGCACTTCCTGTTTTGTTTCTGCTGCCTAGATACGCATTTAGTGTCACCTGTCTCCTAATTTTCTGTCCCTATTCAAGCTGGCCTTTGTCTGTCTTTCGGTCTCGCTGTGTAGATTGCTTTCCACGCAACAGGTGACGTCGCTATCACGCATTGTGGTAAATACCCTTTGTACTCGATTAGCTTCCATGCTATTTTGTTTGTTTGTTTCCCTAGCTCACATGCTAGCGTTTTTTGTTTCTTCTAGCTCATACTAGTTTTGTTGGTTTTAATTGTTAGTGCCTTCGTGCAAGTGTTTTTGTTTCTTAGTTTGTTCTTTAGTATACTAATAAATCATCATTCTTACCTTCACGCTGTGTTCCATTCCGACTGCACCAACGAGAGAACGCAATCCACACCACAATGCCCACCAAACGTCACAGTACACAGCGGGCAAAGAGACGTTTTCTCGCATCGGAGACTTTGATGTGCTTACGGGGAAGATAGCCCAAACGATGCAGGTTGGGACAATCAACGGTGCGCCGGGGGGAGAGACGATCCACTCCACTTGGCACGGTGATGTTATCTCTCGCCCTGCTTGCACTCATCCGCGAAGGCGGAAGTCAAGACACGCTAACCCCGCCATCACTCTTTCATGGACACAGCCAACTTTAACCCGTCCAGGACTCACAGCTTTCATCTGGTAACTATTTTTTTTGTCCCTCTATTCACTCCTCCGGCTGGCCTGTTAGTCACATGTACTGCAGTCGTGACGTCACTCCTTTGACGTCTACGGAGAATAGTGGAGACGAAGAATTTTTTTTAAAACATACACTCCCTCAATCGTCCATAGGGGACTTAAGTGAAGACATTTGTTTTCAGTCCCAATATAAGTTTTTATTTTCTGAAACCCCGCCACCTGTGACTTGGGCCCCGCCCCCAGTTACTTTTCCTCCCACCCAGTCTACCTATGTCCGGACCTCCCTCCACCCACCTCTAGAGGCATATTCAGACCGCGGGGAGCGCGTCTGGCATCCACTTTTTGAGGGTGGGGGTAGTGCTGGTAGCTGTGCTACGGCGGTAGCACAGCTGCGCTCAGCCAAGCCTCAACCTCCAACAAGACCTCATCCACCGGTGTTTCGCTCCGCCAAACCGCAGCCTCCTGCGCGTCCTCCTCCACCGGTATTACGGCCGGCTAAACCGCTACCTAGGCCGCATCCACCGGCACCACGGCTAGCTGCACCTGTAGCTGGTACAAGCCCTAGCCCTTGTCTGACTCGTGGTCCGAGTCCAAGGCCTAGCCCAAGTCCTAGCCCAAGTATTAGCCCAAGTCCTAGCCCTAGTCACAGTACTAGTCCTAGCCATAGTGATGGTCCGAGTCGTAGTCACAGTCACAGTCATAGTCCTAGTCGTAGTCACAGTCCAAGTCATAGTCCAAGTCTTAGTTCTAGTCCAATTCCTAATCTGACTCCGAGTCTGAGTCCTAGACTTAGTCCTAGTCACAGTCTTAGTCTGAGTCATAGTCCTAGTCCAGGTCTGGATTCCACTCCAGCACCTGACTTTTTGCTGGATCCCACTCCAGGACCGGACTCTGTGCTGGATCACACTCCAGCACCTGACACAATGCTGTATTCCACTCCAGTACCTGCTCCTCGGCTGGCGTCAGCACCAGTGCCTGCTCCTCGGCTGGCACCAACAACCAGTGCCTTCACCCCGGCTGGTACCAGTGCCTGCACCCGGGATGGTAGCAGTACCTGCACCTCGGCTGGCACCAGTTCCTGCTCCTCGTCTGCTCATACAGGGCCGGCTTCATCTCCTGCGTCAGCGCTGGCTTCGTCTGCTGCACTCAGGCCTGCTTCGGCTGCAGCACCCGCACCGTTCCGTCTGCTGCTCCAGTGCCAGCTTAATCTCCAGCTCTAATACCAGCTTATTCGTCTGCAGCTTCCAAGCCTGCCATGACAACGGCGCCGAAGCGCCCACTTTTACGTCGGCACGGATGTGGCCTTGCCCTGGCCGTCCTCCTCACCGGGCGCATCCACCTTCACGTCGGCCACGGATGTGGCCTCTATGAGGTTGCCCGCCAAGACTTTTGCGGCAGCGGCGTTACATCCGCCACCGCCACCAGACATGTCCCCGGTGGATTCGGGGACCCAGGACCTGGCGACCCTCCACCATGTCCTCCCCCCGCCCTCCTTTCCCTTTTGGACTGTCTTGTTGTGAGGGGGGTGGTTTCTGTGTAATTTTTGGGACATCTGGGATCTGTCCCTTGAGGCGGGGCTTATGCCATGATCCACTAATTGGATCATGGCATGTTCTGGTTTTGTTCTGTTGTGTTATCACCCTGTTTAGTATTTGACGTCCTTAGTTCCTGGTGGCACTTCCTGTTTTGTTTCTGCTGCCTAATTACGGATTTAGTGTCACCTGTCTCTTGTTTGTCGTCGCGCACCAGCCTCCTAATTTTCTGTCCCTATTCAAGCCGGCCTTTGTTTGTCTTTCGGTCTCGCTGTATAGTTTACTTTCCACGCAACAGGTGACGTCGCTATCCCGCATTATGGTAAATACCCTTTGTACTCGATTTGCTTCCATGCTATTTTGTTTGTTCGTTTCCCTAGCTCACATGCTAGCGTCTTTTGTTTCTTCTAGCTCATGCTAGTTCTGTTGGTTTTGTTTGTTAGTGCAAGTGTTTTTGTTCTTAGTTTGTTCTTTAGTATATTAATAAATCATCGTTCTTACCTTTATGCTGTGTTCCATTCCGACTGCACCAACGAGAGAATGTAATCCACACCACGATGCCCACCAAACATCATGCCAACGTTGTCGTCAATAATTTACTTATTTTTCTCTATCTTCTCGTTATGGGGCACACTGGCTCGTACATGCACATGCATTCTCTGCTGTTGACATTTCTAATACAAAGTAGTGTATAGTTCGAACTTACAGTATATCTGTCAGTACACTCCATAAGGAAGCACTAAAAACCATAACATGGGTGACTTGGAGAAAATGTAGTCAAAGTGGAGGCACGTAAATAAGACCATCCACAAAACAGTGCATCCTGAGGAGACGGTTCGAAAGCCGCTTGAAGATGGTCTGTAAACATTATATATGCAAAACTTTTGTTCAAAGAACCATCGTTACATGTTATATAAACCACAAGAAATATGATGTATATATTTCTTGTGGTATTTATTTTCTTATATGTAAAAAAAAATCATAATATGACCCCTTTAAAACCCTTCCTTATGATTGAGATCAGTGTTTCTTAACTATAGAGCATAACCATTATTAGGCCGTAAGCTCGCTGTAGAGTGACGCCAAAAAATACCTTCCTCACTAAAATACCTGCCACACTGCCACTCCTTGCGGCAGTGTAGCTGCAGAAAACAGATATGGATTTTCAGTCGCAGAATATTCATTGTTAATTTAGGTATTTATTTTAGCACAACATAGTTGTTTTTAGGCAGTATGGTGGCATGTGCCTCACAAAAAGAAGGTCAGGCTATGTGGAGTTTGCATGATCTTCCTGCTGCCCCCCTGGGTACTAAGACTTCCTCCCACTTCCAAAGACATGCACCTGGGGATAGGTTGATTGGCAACACTAATTTGGCCCTAGTGTGTGAATGTGAGTGTGAATGTTGTCTGTCTATCTATGTTGGCCCTGTGATGAGGTGGCGACTTGTCCAGGGTGTATACTGCCTTCAGCCCAAATGCAGCTGAGATAGACTCCAGCCACCCCCGCAACCCTGAAAGGGACAAGCGGTAGAAATGGATGGATGGATGGATGATTGTATGTAAATGTGTTTTACGTCAATCATTTGAGTCCCTTCCATTGCAGAATGTTTGGTGAGCATATATTTTTCTTGAGTCTAACCTAAGCCTGAGGTTTATGTGTTAAATATGTTTTTGGTTTTTTTGCATTTTAAAAAATAGTAAACTGTAACTATGTTCGATATAATTATTGAATATGATTAAAATCAAGAGTAAGATGACTAATTCAGTGTTAATATACTGAAAAATACATTTCTGCATATCACATGTCAGTGTTATTGTGCTTTTGCCAAGAAAATTAAAATGGTAATAATACCTTATCCTAACTTTCCTTGAGATTCCTCAAACCAAGTCGTATTGATGCCATCTTTTTACATGGGAGTTGAGGCTAGTTCAATTTTGTACTGGACCATGTTAACAAAAGAGACCTGTGGAAAAGTCATGAACAGCTAAACTCAGAAATATTTATTTTATAGATCTTCAGAGCAAGTGGTAGTGCATTAGAGCATAGTGAATAATGCACAGGTCCCAGGCAGAGACTACAACATTCTCATAGACTGTGAAGCAGAGGGTGAGGAGCTCCGCGGGCTTCATATGACCATTACCATGAATTGATTAATGTGGACCCCGACTTAAACAAGTTGAAAAACTTATACGGGTTTTACCATTTAGTGGTCAATTGTACGGAATATGTACTGTACTGTGCAATCTACTAATAAAAGTTTCAATCAATCAATCAATCAATGAGTTATGCCCACATTAGTAGATCCATCAGTCAGTGACATCACTGATTCCACAATGTTAAAAAAATACTCAAAAATCCTGCGAGCAGAAAGCATGTAAAATGTTGTTTAAGCTCACCCCCAAATGTATGAGCCTCATGATTTGATGATGATTTGACATAAATTAAGTAACACAATGTTGAATTCTCGTGAGTCAAAAAAGAGAAAAGGCATAGGTCCCTTAACATTTGAACAATGTGTAAACATACAATAACTACTGGTTATATTGGGATGTAAGAAGACTAAAAATGTCTGTCTTACCTGGATCAACAACGAGATAGTGGTTTGAGGCGTAGATGTTTTTGAAAAAAACAATCATCTTGGTGGTATTGGGCCTTAACTCCACCAACCACAAAGTAAGTCAAACTACTGTGCCTGAATGTTGAGGTCGCAAAGGCAGATTTTGAGGAAGAAAAAATATGTTTTGCAAGCACAGACATTATATTTTGAAAATAAATTAAACTCACAAAAAAATATTTTTGTGAGCGAATATAAATGTATTTTGCGCACAATGAAAGTGTTTGCTTGTTTGCTATTATCCATATTACCACTCAATAATTAGTGCCGTCCACAGTCAGATGGACGCGCTCTCTCGTCCACTCTCTAATAATTGGCTGCTTGGTCTTCAACGAGATCGTTTTAAAAAAAACATTTTCTACATTCCTGTGCTGTATGGAACGGAAAGAGCGATTTTAAAATGTAAATATAGCTTTATTTATTCAGTTAAAACATGTAAAAGCAGACATGCAAAGAGACACTCATATTCGGCCGTTACAGACAGCTTTGTGCACGGAGCTTTTTTCAACGTGTAAATGGAAAAGCCTTACATCTTTTTCTTTTGAAAAAAGAAATGGCTGTAACAAAGTGCAAGTTTGGCTGATCAACTGAATACATTTGTTTTACCTGTACAGTATAAATATACAAAGTGCTGAGACAACTGCTGCTTAATTGCAACTACTTTCACCCTGGACAAGCCGCCACCTCATCACAGGGCCAACACAGATAGACAGACAACATTCACATTCACACACTAGGGCCAATTTTGTGTGTTTAAAATAATATCTGAGTAATACAGTGTTATGTTACTATATGTATTCCAACAAGAAAGACCACAAAGACTTCTGTGTTTGGAACATCATCTAGATCAGGGGTCACCAACGCAGTGCATGTGGGCGCCATGTAGGTCGCAAGGACCAGATGGGTCGCCCGCTGCCCGCTGGCCGTTTTTTTTTTTTCTTTATTTTAATTTTTAATTTTTGTTTTATTTTTATTTGTTTTAATTAATTTATTAATCATTCCAACAAAACAATACACAACAGTACCATAACAATGCAATCCAATTCCAAAACCAAACCCAACCCAGCATCATTCAGAACAGCAATTAATAAACAGAGCAATTGAGGACATACAAACATGACACGGGACAATCTAAAAGTAGTGGAACAAAAATTAATATTATAAATATTAGTAACAATTTCAAAATAGCAGTGATTATAAATCCCTCATTGATATTATCATTAAAAACATTTACACAAAAAATAAAAAAATGAACGATCGTGTCACAGTGGCTTACACTTGCATCGCATCCCATAAGCTTGACAGCACACTGTGTCCAATATTTCTTACAATGATATAAAGATATAATAAGTCATATTTTGGTTCATTTAATGGTTCATTTAATTTAAATTTTTTTCGTGTTTTCTCTCCTTTTAAACCGTTGAATTAACCGTTTTTTCATCATTTATTCTCTACAAAAAACCTTCCGTATAAGGAAAAAAATGTACGACGGAATGACAGACAGAAATACCCATTTTTTATATATACATATATTTATTTATTTAGCAATTCTTGTTTAAATCACACTTACATGTAACTTACAAATGAAAAAAAAAAAAAAAAAAATATATATATATATATATATATATACATATATATATATATGTATATATATACATACATATATACATATATATATATATATATATATATACACTTGTAAATGTAAAGTGTAAAACTGGTAGCCCTTCGCATCAATCAGTACCCAAGAAGTAGCTCTTGGTTTCAAAAAGGTTGGTGACCCCTGATCTAGATTGTCCCAGTTTTGAGGGTACACACTTGTCCGACTACCTTAAGTGAGTTTGTTAAACTGATTTTTGTATTACATATTACAATTGTATCTAAAAACAAACTAATCAAGCAACCGTCATAAAATATTTCTGCATAAACTATTCAGTAACTATTTGCTTTATAAAGACAATTACGCTATCACGATCCAGTTAACTAAAATGAATAATACAAAATGTAATGCATAACCTGTAGATATCAGAAAAAAACTCTTATTGCTGAAATTCACTGCTTATTTAAAGCAGATTTTAAAATAAAGTTGACTAGAATGCTCCTTACAATTTAGGTTACACTATACAATAGCCCAATATGTTTAAAAATAAAATGTTTCTCCCTGAGCAGGATGTAAATCCGCCAACATCAACGCAAATACACAGGATAAATATTAGGGGTGTGGGAAAAAATCGATTTGAATTTGAATCGATTCTCTTTTTGTTTTTTAATTTTTTTAAATCCCTCCAGCTGCGACTGGAGGACTTTCTCAACGACCCAAACTCCTAGGACTGCATGAGCTGGGTAAAGATGCAACACCCCGAATTGGGACATGACAATATATATATATATATATACACTTGTAAATGTAAAGTGTAAAACTGGTAGCTAGACCTAGTGCTTGTCAGGGGTATCACCGTTTCCAAAGTTACGATACTCCCGTAAAAAAATCGAGGTTCAGACGCATGTTCGGCAAGCTAATAATAATAATAACTGCTATAGCAGCCACAACATTAATACGGCCACAATGACAACTCTTGCTGACCTACTGCCCTCGGTAATGGCACCATTCCCAAAATATGTGGGCTCTATTGATAACCTCACTAACAACTTTAACGACGGCCTGCGCGAAACCATTGATAACATAGCACCGCTAAAGTTAAAAAAGGCTCCAAAAAAGCGTACCCCGTGGTTTACAGAAGAAACTAGAGCTCAGAAATTATTATGTAGAAAGCTGGAACGCAAATGGCGCACGACTAAACTTGAGGTGCATCATCAAGCATGGAGTGATGGTTTAATAACTTATAAACGCATGCTTACCTTAGCTAAAGCTAAATATTACTCAAATCTCATCCACCGTAATAAAAACGATCCTAAATTTTTGTTTAGTACGGTAGCATCGCTAACCCAACAAGGGACTCCTTCAAGTAGCTCCACCCACTCAGCTGATGACTTTATGCAATTCTTTAGTAAGAAAATTGAAGTCATTAGAAAGGAGATTAAAGACAATGCGTCCCAGCTACAACTGAGTTCTATTAACACTGACACGATTGTATATACGGCGGATACTGCCCTCCAAAATAGTTTCTCTCGTTTTGAGGAAAAAACTTTAGAGGAATTGTTACAACGTGTAAATGGAATAAAACAAACAACATGTTTACTTGACCCACTTCCTGGGAAACTGATCAAGGAGCTCTTTGTATTATTAGGTCCATCAGTGCTAAATATTATAAACTTATCACTTTCCTCGGGCACTGTTCCCCTAGCATTCAAAAAAGCGGTTATTCATCCTCTTCTTAAAAGACCTAACCTCGATCCTGACCTCATGGTAAACTACCGACCGGTGTCTCACCTTCCCTTTATTTCAAAAATCCTCGAAAAAATTGTTGCGGAGCAGTTAAATGAACACTTAGCGCCTAACAATCTATGTGAAACCTTTCAATCCGGTTTCAGGGCAAATCACTCCACGGAGACAGCCCTCGCAAAAATGACTAATGATCTATTGCTAACGATGGATTCTGATTCGTCATCTATGTTGCTGCTCCTCGATCTTAGGGCTGCTTTCGATACCGTCGATCATAATATTTTATTAGAACGTTTCAAAACACGAATTGGTATGTCAGACTTAGCCCTGTCTTGGTTTAACTCTTATCTTACTGATAGGATGCAGTGCGTCTCCCATAACAATGTGACCTCGGACTACGTTAAGGTAACGTGTGGAGTTCCCCAGGGCTCGGTCCTTGGCCCTGCACTCTTCAGCACCTACATGCTGCCGCTAGGTGACATCATACGCAAATACGGTGTTAGCTTTCACTGCTATGCTGATGACACCCAACTCTACATGCCCCTAAAGCTGACCAACACGCCGGATTGTAATCAGCTGGAGGCGTGTCTTAATAAAATCAAACAATGGATGTCCGCTAACTTTTTGCAACTCAACGCCAAAAAAACAGAAATGCTGATTATCGGTCCTGCTAGACACCGACCTCTATTTAATAATACAACTCCAACATTTGACAACCAAACAATTAAACAAGGTGACTCGGTAAAGAATTTGGGTATTATCTTTGACCCAACTCTCTCCTTTGAGTCACACATTAAAAGCGTTACTAAAACGGCCTTCTTTCATCTCCGTAATATCGCTAAAATTCGCTCCATTCTGTCCACAAAAGATGCTGAGATCATTATCCATGCGTTTGTTACGTCTCGCCTCGATTACTGTAACGTATTATTTTCGGGTCTCCCCATGTCTAGCATTAAAAGATTACAGTAGGTACAAAATGCGCCTGCTAGACTTTTGACAAGAACAAGAAAGTGTGATCACATTACGCCTGTACTGGCTCACCTGCACTGGCTTCCTGTGCAGTTAAGATGTGACTTTAAGGTTTTACTACTTACGTATAAAATACTACACGGTCTAGATCCATCCTATC
This sequence comes from Nerophis ophidion, assembly GCF_033978795.1. Lineage (NCBI taxonomy): Eukaryota > Metazoa > Chordata > Actinopteri > Syngnathiformes > Syngnathidae > Nerophis > Nerophis ophidion. The sequence continues at coordinate 39,945,655 of NC_084619.1, forward strand.
TTGCCAATTGTATTGTACCATATGTCCCGGCAAGAAATCTGCGTTCAAAGGACTCGGGCTTATTAGTGATTCCCAAAGCCCAAAAAAAGTCTGCGTGCTATAGAGCGTTTTCATTTCGGGCTCCAGTACTCTGGAATACCCTCCCGGTAAAAGTTCGAGATGCCACCTCAGTAGAAGCATTTAAGTCTCACTTTAAAACTCATTTGTATACTCTAGCCCTTAAATATACTCCCTTTTTAGACCAGTTGATCTGCCGTTTTTTTTTTCTTTTTCTCCTATGTCCCACTCTCCCTTGTGGAGGGGGTCCGGTCCGATCCGGTGGCCATGTACTGCTCGCCTGTGTATCGGCTGGGGACATCTCTGCGCTGCTGATCCGCCTCCGCTTGGGATGTTTTCCTGGTGGCTCAGCTGTGAACGGGACTCTCGCTGCTGTGTTGGATCCGCTTTGGACTGGACTCTTGCGACTGTGTTGGATCCATTATGGATTGAACTCTCACATGTTAGACCCGCTCGACATCCATTGCTTTCCTCCTCTCCAAGGTTCTCATAGTCATCATTGTCACCCCGTCCCACTGGGTGTGAGTTTTCCTTGCCCTTATGTGGGCTTACCGAGGATGTCGTAGTGGTTTGTGTTGTGGTTTGTGCAGCCCTTTGAGATACTAGTGATTTAGGGCTATATAAGTAAACATTGATTGATTGATTGACTCCATCAGGTGCCAACTAATGCTTCCGGGATAACATAACAAACGATCTCGTTGGAGAGTACATTTGTCCGGTTCTCTGATTGGTTGCTTTTTTGATACAACATTGTGTGTCTAAATTTGCATGAGCGCAAAGTGTCTAAAAAAAGTGAAATGCGCAGAAAGGTGAGATTGAGAGAGCGGAAGAGCAGGAGCGCAACCATCTGACTGCAGACATTGCTAATTAATAGTGTTAGTTTCTTCTATTTGCTTACACACAATTTTACTAACTGTTTGTCTTTTTTTAAAAGCTATACACACTTTTCCAAACACCACATTCAATTTTCTTAATTCCTAGATTATTTGCAAAATGACACACTTCTGTCAAAATCTTTGCCCATTCAACAAAATAAAGCATGCATTTGTAAAAATGCAGTTTTTTTGTCATCTCACTCACACTGACTTCAAATGATTAGACATTATTGGAGTGAGTTACCCAGAACAGTGATGAATACAAAACACATTTGTAAAAACCCCTATTTTACTATAAGAAATCACATGTTTGTGGCATTTTGCCAGACCTTTTTAGCAAATGTGATGAATGATTACTGTAACTTGACAAAATATATTGGCAAATCCGTAGCAATCGTCAATGTTTACTTTGAAGTGGGCCTATACATAAGGACCTAAAGCAGGCCTGAGCAATTATTTTGACTTGGGGGCCACGTTTAGAGAAAAAAATGTGTCTGGGGGCCGGTATATCTATTTTTAGGAACACTAATACAAAACCTCACAATAATGTCTGATTGAATTCTGGAAACGTTATGACAAACTGCCTTAAAAATGTAATGGAATTAAAAATTTTTATATGAAGGATAAAACACTAAATATTGACAAAATATGAATGTCACACCCCATTTTGATCGACACATTTTAGAATCAAGTGAAACGCAACAATAATGTAACAAACAGTGAAATATGAACCCGAAAGGTACAAAATAAACCCACCTATAATCTGATATATCTGATACATTACTGAGCTTTAGAACTTTGTTGTGAAAATCTCCTTCTATGTGTGTGAAAACGCTTTTCGCTCACACGGCTTGGTGCCTCGTCTGAGCTGCTGTTACGTAGATGACCATAGTAACTAATTAGATGACCATAGTAACTAATTAGAATACCATAGTAACTAATTAGATTACCATAGTTACTGTTACATCATCCATAAGCACGTATTCCAACCATCTAAATACTTTGTATAGCTGGCGACTTAGAAAACATGACAGCACATCATAACGGCAGCTACACTTCCCATCTTAAAGATCTAAAAAAATTATTGGGGAATGCCCGGCGGGCAAGATTGAAAAGCTTAACGGGCTGCATGTGGCTCCCGGGCCTTAATTTGCCCAGGTCTGACCTACAGAGAAAGTTAAAATATCCTGTAGTCTTTTCAAGAACTGCTCAACACTGATGCTGCAAACTGAAAATATGTATTTTTACCACAGTCAGGTAAAGTAACATATCGATTGAAACTTTTATTAGTAGATTGCACAGTTCAGTTCATCTATCCATCCATTTTCTGCCGCGTATTCCCTTTTGAGGTCGCAGGGGGCGCTGGCGCCTATCTCAGTTCATATCACCTTAAAGTCACACTTAAGATGTAACTTTAAGGTTTTACTACTTACGTATAAAATACTACATGGTCTAGCTCCATCCTATCTTGCCGATTGTATTGTACCATATGTCCCGGCAAGAAATCTGCGTTCAAAGGACTCCGGCTTATTAGTGATTCCCAGAGCCCAAAAAAAGTCTGCGGGCTATAGAGCGTTTTTCGTTCGGGCTCCAGTACTCTGGAATGCCCTCCCGGTAACAGTTCGAGATGCCACCTCAGTAGAAACATTTAAGTCTCATCTTAAAACTCATTTATATACTCTAGCCTTCAAATAGACTCCCTTTTTAGACCAGTTGATCTGCCGTTTCTTTTCTTTTTCTCCCATGTCCCACTCTCCCTTGTGGAGGGGGTCCGGTCCGATGTCCATGGATGAAGTTCTGGCTGTCCAGAGTCGGGACCCAGGATGGACCACTTGTCTGGAGTCGGGACCCAGGATGGACTGCTTGCCTGTGTATCGGCTGGGGACATCTCTGTGCTGCTGATCCGCCTCCGCTTGGGATGGTTTCCTGCTGGACTCTCGCGGCTGTGTTGTATCCACTATGGACTGAACTTTTCACAGTATCATGTTAGACACGCTCGACATCCATTGCTTTCGGTACCCTAGGGGGGGTTGCCCACATATGTGGTCCTCTCCAAGGTTCTCATAGTCATCATTGTCACCGACGTCCCACTGGGTGTGAGTTTTCCTTGCCCTTATGTGGGCCTACCGAGGATGTCGTAGTTGTTTGTGTTGTGGTTTGTGCAGCCCTTTGAGACACTAGTGATTTAGGGCTATATAAATGAACATTGATTGATTGATTGATTGATATTTCGTACAATTGACCAAAAATGGTAACACCCGAATACGTTTTTCAACTTGTTTAAGTCGGGTTCCACGTAAATCAATTCATGGTCAACAACGACATGCAGTACAAATTAAAATCTATGACGAATAAAAATGTTTTGGAGATACATGAAAATGACAACATAGAGTATACGCTACATGTGCGACTTGGGCAAAAGCAACTCAATGAAAGAACGTACTCAAAAGCCTCAGTTACTGATTCTAATCAGCACCTACCCGTCTAGCTGGATCGGGCCATAATAGCTCATCCACATCACATGTGCAAGATGGTAAGGTGTGTGTAAAGCATTGTGTGTAATATTTCACAAAAACTGTGAATCAGAGTCTATGCCTAATATTAGGCAAATCTGCACAGGGATTTTGTTTACTGTGTGTGGACTTTAACTGTGTGAAAATGTAAAATTTAGTGTAAGCAATTGGAAAAAAACTGTAATATGGATAATAGCAAACAAGCAAAACATGGATATTCACTAAAAAATTTTTTGGCGTGAGTTTAATTTATTTTCAAAATATAATGTATGTGCTTGCAAAGCATATTTTTCTGTTTTCAAAATCTGCCTTTGAGACCTCAACATTAAGACAAAAATATAAATATTTTTGCTGCTTATCGGACTGATTTTAAGTTGGGAAGTGTGTATTTTCAATGTGAAAGTACTCTAATAAATATGTGTGTGTTTTGAGTTGTATTTATTTGTATAAAATAAATTCCACAAATGATACAAACACAACGTTAAAAAATGGCTGAGGCACATCAGATAAAATGAGGTGAAAAAAAAAAAAAAAAGCTGGGTCTGTTTTTGAATGCTGAAAACTTGAAGCGCCTTTATCAGAAACTATGATGATCAGAAGAGGCAGACGAGTTTAAATGTGGACGTGTGCGTGTGTGTGTGTGTGTGTGTGTGCGTGTGTGCGTGCGTGCGTGCGTGCGAGTGTGTGTGTGTGTGTGTGTGTGTGTGTGTGTGTGTGTGTGTGTGTGTGTGTGTGCGTGTGTGTGTGTGAGGGGGATTGAGTTTCAGGAATGAGAGAACTATGTAAATGGGGGTTTGCAGTGGGGGGATGCAGTAATGTATTCAGGACAGGCCTGGCTAACCACTGCTATCAAAGGGACCTGCCTGACGAACTGTAATAACTGGAAAATTATTTTGATAGCCTGAAACAATCTTGGATATCACAGAACTTTATTAAAATAATATCAAATCAAATTAGCCTGTATCCCCATAATGAATTAAGTAACAGGTTACGCCGATATTAATCTCCTGGCTGGCTCGCAGGCATGACGGCTCCAGCATTTAATCAGAGCTGCAGCTTTCTCCCTCCCTCTTTCTCCACGGGAAGGTGTTTTGACGCTCACATCCAGGAGAAATCCTCCACGAGCTGACAGCCCCGTAGCTGTGTGGTGGTAAGGCGAGGAAGGCTTCAAACGACACACCCTGTCTCACTCTCAAAGGGAGGAGGGTGATTTTGTCCCATTTCCCTATGTCGTCACTCAACCCCAGTGAGGTTATTCAAGAGCAAATTCAGTGTCTCAGGTGTGTGTTTGTGTGTGTGCATGGGTGCACGTGTGTGTGTGTGCGTGTGCGCGCTTGGCGGGGATGTGGGGCAAGTGGGGTCTCTGGAGAGTTGTGATTAGCAGCTGATCCAAAAAGAGAGAAATGATAAGCACCGCCCCCTTGTTGGAGTCCCAGTCACCCCCCCCATCCCACACACATCCCCATGTTCATGCCAAGTCAATATAAATTGAATGTGCTGCCAAAATGTTTTTTTGCTTGATAAGAGGGATTCCAAGGTAGTGTAAAAAAAGTATCATCACTCGGGGACAACTACCAAATAAATGTAACTTCGAGCTACACTCGGAAATATTGTCATGTAAAAGCTCACGGTCTCATAAGCCCTCCTCACCAGTGTTGGTAATAACGGCATTAGAGTATAACGGCAATAATAAGGGAGTTACTTTTTTCATTAATCCAATTAATTACATTTCCCATCCTTGCAACGCCGTTATATTACTGTTACTGAGGATGTGAAATGGCTCGTTACCACAGTTTGGTCAAATCGGGGGTCAGTAACCCGCGGGTCTAGATCTTTAGCGCCGCCCTAGTGGCTCGCTGAAGCTCTTTGAAAAAATGGGAGAAAACATTTTATATATATATATATATATATATATATATATATATATATAATACGAAGTTCCTGCAGTCCTGGGTTCAAATCCAGGCTCGGGATCTTTCTGTGTGGAGTTTGCATGTTCTCCCCGTGAATGCGTGGGTTCCCTCCGGGTACTCCGGCTTCCTCCCACTTCCAAAGACATGCACCTGGGGATAGGTTGATTGGCAACACTAAATTGGCCCTAGTGTGTGAATGTGAGTGTGAATGTTGTCTGTCTATCTGTGTTGGCCCTGCGATGAGGTGGCGACTTGTCCAGGGTGTAGCCCGCCTTCCGCCCGATTGTAGCTGAGATAGACGCCAGCGCCCCCCGCGACCCCAAAAGGGAATAAGCGGTAGAAAATGGATGGATGGATGGATATATATATATATATATATATATATATATATATATATATACACAAACCCAGTTTCCATATGAGTTGGGAAATTGTGTTAGATGTACATATAAACGGAATACAATGATTTGCAAATCCTTTTCAACCCATATTCAATTGAATATGCTACAAAGACAAGATATTTGACGTTCGAACTCATAAACGTATTTTTTTTTTTGCAAATAATCATTAACTTAGAATTTCATGGCTGCACATGTGCCAAAGTAGTTGGGAAAGGGCATGTTCACCACTGTGTTACATCACCTTTTTTTTTGACAACACTCAATAAACGTTTGGGAACTGAGGAAACTAATTGTTGAAGCTTTGAAAGTGGAATTCTTTCCCATTATTGTTTTATTTAGACGTTCAGTCGTATTTTATGCTTCATAATGCGCCACACATTTTCGATGGGAGACAGGTCTGGACTGCAGGCGGGCCAGGAGAGTACCCGCACTCTTTTTTTACGAAGCCACGCTGTTGTAACATGTGCTGAATGTGGCTTGGCATTGTCTTGCTGAAATAAACCGGGGCGTCCATGAAAAAGACGGCGCTTAGATGGCAGCATATGTTGTTCCAAAACCTGTATGTACCTTTCAGCATTAATGGTGCCTTCACAGATAATGCTTAATGGGTTGTACTTGTATAGCGCTTTTCTACCTTCAGGGTACTCAAATCGCTTTGACACTACTTCCACATTTACCCATTCACACACACATTCACACACTGATGGAGGGAGCTGCCATGCAAGGCGTTACCAGCACCCATCAGGAGCAAGGGTGAAGTGTCTTGCTCAAGGACACAACGGACGTGACGAGGTTGGTACTAGGTGTGGATTGAACCAGGGACCCTCGGCTTGCACTCGGCCACTCTTCCACTGCGCCAGGCCGATGTGTAAGTTGCCCATGCCTTTGGCACTAAAGCACCCCCATACCATCACAGTTGCTGGCTTTTGAACTTTGCGTCGATAACAGTCTGGATGGTTCGATTTCCCTTTGGTCCGGATGACACGATGTTGAATACAAACCCCTTTTCCATATAAGTTGGGAAATTCTGTTAGATGTAAATGTAAACGGAATACAATGATTTGCAAATCCTTTTCAACCCATATTCAGTTGAATGCACTACAAAGACAAGATATTTGATGTTCAAACTCATAAACTTTATTTTTGTTTGCAAATAATAATTAACTTAGAATTTGATGGCTGCAACACAGCCCTCGAATTGTATCTTTCAGCATTAATGGTGCCTTCACAGATGTGTAAGTTACCCATGCCTTGGGCACTAATACACCCCCATACCATCACAGATGCTGGCTTTTGAACTTCGCGTCAATAACAGTCTGGATGGTTCGCTTCCCCTCTGGTCTGGATGACACGATGTCGAATATTTCCAAAAACAATTTGAAATGTGGACTCGTCAGACCACAGCACACTTTTCCACTTTGCATCAGTCCATCTTAGATGATCTCGGGCCCAGAGAAGCCGGCGGCGTTTCTGGATGTTGTTGATAAATGGCTTTTGCTTTGCATAATAGAGCTTTAACTTGCACTTACAGATGTAGCGACAAGCTGTATTTAGTGACAGGGGTTTTCTGAAGTGTTCCTGAGCCTATGTGGTGATATCCTTTAGAGATTGATGACATTTTTTGATACAGTGCCATCTAAAGGGATCGAAGGTCACCGTCATTCAATGTTGCCTTCTGGCCATGTCGCTTTCGTGGAGTGATTTCTCCAGATTCTCTGAACCTTTTGATGATATTATGGACTGTACTTAGAGAAACGTTGTTCTTAAACTGTTTGACTATTTGCTCACGCAGTTGTGGACAAAGGGGCGTACCTCGCCCCATCCTTTCTTGTGAAAGACTGAGCATTTTTTGGGAAGCTGTTTTTTTACCCAATCATGGCACCCACCTGTTCCCAATTAGCCTGCACACCTGTGGGATGTTCCAAATAAGAGTTTGATGCGCATTCTTTAACTTTATCAATATTTATTGCCACCTTTCCCAACTTCTTTGTCACGTGTTGCTGGCATCAAATTCTAAAGTTAATGATCATTTGAACATCAAATATGTTGTCTTTGGAGCATATTCAACTGAATATGGGTTGATATTGATTTACATCTAACACAATTTCCCAATTCATATGGAAACGGGGGTTGTATATATATATATATATATATATTATATATATATATATATAAATATATATATATATATATATATATATATATATATATATATGTGTGTGTGTGTGTTTTGTTTTACGATGGTTTCTGTAGGAGGACTAACATGACACAAACATCCCCAATTGATAGAAATCCCACTGTTTATACTTAACATGCTTCACTGGTGATAGTATTCGGCGAGCACCGTTTTGTCTTGCTAATTTCAGCAATCGTTGAACTCATCGTAGTTTGTTTACATGTACAACTTTGTCCGACGCTGCGACAGAAAAACTTTATGCCACTACTTATTTGTTTGATTTTGTCTACCAAACCTTTTATATTGTGCGTGAATGCACAAAGGTGAGCTTTGTTGATGTTATAGAATTGTGTGGAATGCTAATCAGGCATATTTGGTCAGTGCATGACAGCAAGCTAATCAATGCTAACATGCTGTATAGGCTAGCTGTATGTACATATTGCATCATTATGCCTCGTTTGTAGGTATATTTGAGCACATTTAATTTCTTTAATGTCTATTGTGTATTTAATTTATATTTTCATATCTCTGTTTCTAATATTGGCTGCATTTCTCATAGTTGTGTATGTGCCATGTTGTTCCAGACCACAGCAAACGTTACCCAGCTTGCCAAGATTGTAATAAATCCATTAGAAGGAGACAGCCTGCCATTTCCTTAAACTTGGACACACACATCTATACCTTTGGCCCTTCTGAGGCAGTAATTTCCAGAAGTTAACTCATCCTGTGAGAAGCTTCCAATTTACTTTTATGATTTCCAATGTTGCAAAAATGTGTAGAGTAAAAATTAAAAAACAACGCAGAACATTTGCGTCAGGCTTTCATAGTAGGCTAATATAGCTAACAAAGACACTTACATAATGTGTTGCCTTCATTGTAACACTTATATAAGACTTTTAAAGTCATTGTGATAGTAGGCTAATATAGACACTTACATAATGTGTTGCCTTCATTATAACACTTATACAAGACTTTTAAAGTCATTTTGATAGTAGGCTAATATAGCTAATGTAGACACTTACATAATGTGTTGCCGTCATTATAACACTTATATAGGACTTTTAAAGTCATTTTGATAGTAGGCTAATATAGCTAATATAGGCACTTACATAATGTGTTGCCTTCATTATAACACTTATATAAGACTTTCAAAGTCTTTTTGATAGTAGGCTAATATAGCTAATATAGGCACTTACATAATGTGTTGCCTTCATTATAACACTTATACAAGACTTTTAAAGTCATTTTGATAGTAGGCTAATATAGCTAATATAGACACTTACATAATGTGTTGCCTTCATTATAACACTTATACAAGACTTTTAAAGTCATTTTGATAGTAGGCTAATATAGCTAATATAGACACTTACATTATGTGTTGCCTTCATTATAACACTTATACAAGACTTTTAAAGTCATTTTGATAGTAGGCTAATATAGCACATATAGACATTTACATCATGTGTTGCCTTCATTATAACACTTATATCAGGCTTTAAATTTGCAGCTTCAAACAGATTATTTATTTTTTTATTTTTGGTCCGATATGGCTCTTTGAACATTTTGTGTTGCCGACCACTGGGTTAAATGAAGCTCAAGGTGTGAGGTTTCAGCCACACATCAGCTGCATGCAGAGAGAAGTGGTGGTGATGATGATGACACCGTTCTAAATGCGCTGATGATGATTGGCTGGGTGGGCGGATCATGCCCTGCTCACGCTGTCTCACTGCACGCTTGGACTGACACAACAAGAACCGGAATAATTGCGACGAGCCGCAGCTAGGGAATTTCAAAGGTAGCGTTCTCAAACTGCAAGTACTGGCATTACTTTTCACTCACTGAAATTAAATGCAAGAATGTTTATGTAACATGCACAATATGTCCAGGAAAAAAGCATTTACCCACGTGTGCTTCAAGCAACTTGAATTGCACCTCACATCAACACATGCCAGCATGACACCTGCTGCTGCTGTTAACCCTACCTCAAGCCCAAAAGCAGCCATTATTTTGAAACAGATTCATCACGTTTTGAAATTTGAATAAATTGGATGGCATCTGGATAGGATGCCATCCAAACGCCTCCCTGGGGAGGTGTTTAGGGCACGTCCAACCGGTAGGAGGCAACGGGGAAGACCCAGGACACGTTGGGAAGACCATGTCTCCCGGTTGGCCTGGGAACGCCTCGGGATCCCCCGGGAAGAGCCAGACGAAGTGGCTGGGGAGAGGGAAGTCTGGGCTTCCCTGCTTAGGCTGCTGCCCCCGCGACCCGACCTCGGATAAGCGGAAGAAGATGGATGGATGGATGGATGGATGGATGATCATTTGCAAAAAAAGCTTCTCAGTTCGAACATTAAATATCTTGTCTTTGCAGTGTATTCAATTGAATATAAGTTGAAAATGATCTTGTATTTGTTTTTATATATTATACAGTTACTAAGTGATGGAGCATTATTGGCAATTCTGCAATTTGATAGCTGCTTTATTAAGGTTTAAGTTTTCTATAGTTTTGATTAATTACCTTTTGAGGTATCAACCAACTGGTTCTTATCACTCAGCTGGGTTTTACCGTACATAAGACCTGCATATTCTAAATTACTATGACCATGTGACCAGAACTACTTTTTCACTGCCAATACAATATTGGAGCTTTGGGTATTGGCTGATATTTATATTGATTAATATTAATCTGATATGACAACCACACAAATCATTGTACATCCTCCAATTAATTTGTTATTTGGCATGCTAGAAAAGGTTTGGTCAAGTTTAAAAATATTACTCAGAGAACAATGGTGGGTATGAAAAGCACGAACCATAAAACAGATTTATGCTTTTAAATTGGTGTTGATTTTTGTTTTTGGCGGCAACCTCATGGGAATAATAAACTCAAACTCTAACAATAAATTATAAAATTAAGTGTATGATGCATTAAGATGAATGATACAGACACGTTTGTTACTGAATAGTTTCTATTATGCTTCTGCCTTGAAAACTTTGTATCAGAAAGTAATATGAAACTATAATTATAATTTACTTGTTTATATTGACAAATACATTTTGAACTGCAATATTGTTCAATTAAGAACACAAATTTTTGCGTGCATTTAGTTATTGTGCTATTGTGTGTATAGCGGTTGTGTAGCTGCTACCTCGGACTGCCAACTCCCTGAAAAAACAATAAGGGAAACCTTGCAGGGCTGCTTTACCAAATTTTTTGGGGCCTTTTTTTATTTGCGTGAAAGGAGTTTTATGCTATCCACAAAGGATTAATGGAGGCAACTAGACACTTCTTGTTTAAAATATTTCAGAGATGCTTCCATTCAAAGCAGCACGGTGGAGGAGGGGTTAGTGCATGTGCCTCACAATATGAAGGTCCTGAATTGTCCTGGGTTCAATCCCAGGCTCAGGATCTTTCTGTCTGGAGTTTGCATGTTCTCCCCATGACTGCGTGGGTTCCCTCCGGGTACTCCGGCTTCCTTCCACCTCCAAAAAACATGCACCTGGTGATAGGTTGATTAGCAACACTAAATTGGCCCTAGTGTGTGAATGTGAGTGTGAATCTTGTCTGCCTATCTGTGTTGCCCCTGCGATGAGGTGGCGACTTTTTCAGGGTGTACCCCGCCTTCCGGCTGAATGCAGCTGAGAATGGGACAAGCGGTAGGAAATGGATTGATGGATGCTTCCATTCAACCTTTGTGGATTATATGATTTGACGACTGACAATTTACAGATTAATTTTAACCAACACTCCTGTGACCCCGAGAGGGACAAGCGGTAGGAAATGGATGGATGGATTTTTATACTATTTCACTCCAACCAGAATTTATTTGGATTAGATTAGGTTTTTGAGTAATACGAATACATAATAATTTGCTGACTGCAAATGGACGTCAGCCAATAGCTATCAGCAAAACAACTGAATTGCCAGAATAACATTTAGTATTATTAGTTTTAAATATAACTATTTCCTGCTTAATGGCAGTTCAATGGCAGTGTGGTTATGTGTGTGGGCGGGAGTTACACCGGTAGTCTTCCCAACGTGTCCTGGGTCTTCCCCGTGGCCTCCTACCGGTTGGACATGCCCTAAACACCTCCCTCGGGAGGCGTTCAGATGGCATCCTAACCAGATGCCCGAACCACCTCATCTGGCTCCTCTCAATGTGGAGGAGCAGCGGCTTTACTTTGAGCTCCTCCCGGATGGCAGAGCTTCTCACCCTATCTCTAAGGGAGAGCCCCGCCATACGGCGGAGGAAACTCATTTCGGCCGTGATCTTATCCCTTCAGTCATGACCCAAAGCTCATGACCATAGGTGAGGATGGGAACGTAGATCGACCGGTAAATTGAGAGCTTTGCCTTCTGGCTCAGCTCCTTCTTCACCACAACGGATTGATACAACGTCCGCATTACTGAAAACGCAGCACCGATCTGCCTGTCAATCTCACGATCCACTCTTCTCTCACTCGTGTACAAGACTCCGAGGTACTTGAACTCCTCCACTTGGGGCAGGGTCTCCTCCCCAACCCGGAGATGGCACTCCACCCTTTTCCGGGAGAGAACCATGGACTCGGACTTGGAGGTGCTGATTCTCATTCCGGTCGCTTCACACTCGGCTGCGAACCAATCCAGTGAGAGCTGAAGATCCCGGCCAGATGAAGCCATCAGGACCACATCATCTGCAAAAAGCAGAGACCTAATCCCACGGCCACCAAACCGGAACCCCTCAACCCTTGACTGCGCCTTGAAATTCTGTCCATATAAGTTATGGACAGAATCGATGACAAAGGGCAGCCTTGGTGGAGTCCATGCGGACCAAGCTCTGACACTGATCATACAGGGAGCGGACCGCCACAATAAGACAGTCCGATACCCCGTACTCTCTGAGCACTCCCCACAGGACTTCCCGGGGGACACGGTCGAATGCCTTCTCCAAGTCCACAAAGCACATGTAGACTTGTTGGGCAAACTCCCATGCACCCTCAAGAACCCTGCCGAGAGTATAGAGCTGGTCCACAGTTCCACGACCAGGACGAAAACCACACTGTTCCTCCTGAATCCGAGGTTCGACTATCCGGCGTAGCCTCCTCTCCAGTACACCTGAATAAACCTTACCAGGGAGGCTGAGGAGTGTGATCAGGGTGGAACACACCCTTCGGTCCCCCTTCTTAAAGAGAGGGATCACCATCCCGGTCTGCCAATCCAGAGGTACCGCCCCCGATGTCCACGCGATGCTGCAGAGTCTTGTAAACCAAGACAGCCCCACAGCATCCAGAACCTCAAGGAACTCCGAGCGGATCTCATCCACCCCCGGGGCTTTGCCACGGAGGAGCTTTTTAACTACCTCGGCAACCTCATCCCCAGAAATAGGAGAGCCCACCACAGATACCCCAGGCACTGCTTCCACATAGGAAGACGTGTTGGTGGGATTGAGGAGGTCTTCGAAGTATTCCTTCCACCTATCCACAACATCCGCAGTTGAGGTCAGCAGATCACCATCCGCACCATACATGGTGTTGACAGTGTACTGCTTCCCCTTCCTGAGGCGGCGGATGGTGGTCCAGAATCGCTTCGAAGCCACCCGGAAGTCGTTTTCCATGGCTTCCCCGTACTCCTCCCATGTCCGAGTTTTTGCCTCCGCGACCGCTGAAGCCGCAAACCGCTTGGCCCGTCGGTACCTGTCCACTGCCTCCGGTGTCCTATGAGACAAAAGAACCCAATAGGACTCCTTCTTCAGCTTGACGGCATCCCTCACCGCTGGTGTCCACCAACGGGTTCTAGGATTACCGCCCCGATAGGCACCAACTACCTTGCGGCCACAGCTCCAATCGGCCGCCTCGACTGTCAATTCATTTGAGAATTGGCGGCAGAACATTACATATACATACACATTTTTCGACCATGCATTCACCCCATTCTTAGTTGATGGAGTGACATGTGAAAAAAAGACCCAAGGCGCACGTTGCAGAGGCTGACTGGATGACGTAGGTGACATTCCTTCCCGGACAACGGCGCTCCAAAGAGCAGAAGGTCAGATTGTCAATTACTGCCCGGTGATCTTACGTCACGCCATTGTCAAAAAGTCCAAGTATATGGACAAGATATGGCATTCAATTTGGCTTCCAATGCACTGGTGCACATTTCATTGATTCCATCCATCCATTTTCTACCGCTTGTCCCTAATGCAATTAAAATGGAACCCAGGAAGAAACCTGAGGACTGTCAGGCCTGGGTCAGAAATAGGACTCAGATAAAGAGGTGGGGAATAATCTGGCAGGCTTTTATTTTGAAAAGTTCACTTTTCACCTCTTGAGTCAGGGCAATATGACAACGACTATAACACTAGGTGAAAGGGTTTTCACAAAATGTGAAATAAACTGAAAATTACTCCAAAAAGGAGGAAACAAATATATATTGCTATATCTAACTACACTAGCGAGGAATATAACTATGAAATTTAAACAACAAAACATGCTCCAAATAAGAGGGAAAAACTATGGGATTGAAAACTTCTACACTGATTCTTATGTAGAGGAATAATTAACCAAAGGTCACCCAAAAATAAGGAAAAGAAGAGATGGTAAAAGTAAACTTAACTCACCACTGCGACTTCAAAACTTTACAAACAAAATTCACTCTGCTTACGAGGAGAAAAGGCAAACTCAAAATACCAACTTGGAAATTCAGGATCTGCATAACAAGACGAGACAAGGCTTGGGTATGAAGCTGGAGATGCACGACACATTCTGGCACAGAACAAAGGGAGGCGTGGGCTTATAAGACACATGGGGGTTATGAGGAATAAGTGGAAACAATCAGGGATCAGGGATAATGTCAGACTGTTGACACTAAAGGAAGAGCAAGTGACCTGAAATGAATGGAGAATTACATGAACTTTACAAGACAAAAAAAAATCAAGACAAGACATCCCTCACCGCGTTGTGACAAGGACTTGTATCTGTGTTTGCAAATGATAACTTGTAAACCAAAGACTCCGCCATTTCTCACAACAACGCCAGCCAGAGTGGAGGAGGACGAGGAAATGTCACCGTCGCTGGAGAACTTCATTGTGCTCACCTGGTTCTGACTCATCTATACCGATAACCCAACTTAGTGAAACAGCCCTATGGCAAAGAGTTACGCTCCCTGGCTAATATTGCTAGCTACCCTGTGAGATAGAGGCGTTGTTGATAGCGGCTGCAATGAAATACTTCTCCCCCTACATTATAAGTTCACCTTCAAGTGGTGTGTACAGACGTGCCTTCAGGCCTTCGAGAAATTATGTGAGAACGATTTCTTAGGGAGTCCCCGCTTGACATCTTTCCTATAGACTGCCAGCACCTACCAGGTGCATGTCAGGTACGTTGCAGGCGTGTCCATTCTTCCCTCTGAATTCGCACGGCGGACTCGGATTCGGCCACGTGCAACATCACGACGTTGTGTCGCTCGCCAAGAAGCTACACTTCATCAGTAGGTCAGCTTGGTTGGCATTGCAAGCTCAGTGCCTGAACCTCCAGGACACTGGCGGCCACCTGCGACAGGGGACGCAACTGTCACGGAAGCTTACAATTGTCTGTGAGATCAAGTGCTACCTGAATGTCACTATGCTTGGCAAGAATGGCTTCCTGGTGGTCCGCCAACATACCCTGGTGGCCCCCTTGCAGGAGTGTATCATTGTGCCCAGAGTTGTGCTTGATGGCTCGCTTACATCTCTTGATGTCAAGCTGGACCACCCCAGTTGAGGTCAGTGGTGGGACACTACTTGGGTTCCAATCCTTGGTTTGGAATCCAACTGTGGTGCTCTCACATCCTTCATGCTCTTGGTTGTTACGGCGCGATTGAAGGCCAGTGTGAGGACTTGCGACTTATCGGCGAGGGAGATGAGACTCCAACGCGACTAATTCTACCATGAGCAGCTTTCCGTGAGCTCATCTTGCAGCAGCATGCACACCGTGTTGCTAACCATTCCCATAGTATGAGGTCTAAGGCTCCTACGTCTCCAGACCTTTGGCCTGGGGATTTACAATTTTGAAGAGTTTACGCA
Source organism: Nerophis ophidion (assembly GCF_033978795.1). Taxonomy (NCBI): domain Eukaryota; kingdom Metazoa; phylum Chordata; class Actinopteri; order Syngnathiformes; family Syngnathidae; genus Nerophis; species Nerophis ophidion. The sequence goes on from NC_084619.1 coordinate 39,961,629, forward strand.
CAGAAGGAATGCTATTTTTTTTGTATGTTGTGTAAAAAATTAATGTATCCATCAACAATTGTTAACCATAGAATAACACCATTCATACAATAAATCGAATAGCATTGAATCAGCCTGTTTTATCAATAAATTGTTTTTGACTCGCATCCTTGCCCATGTATCACGATGCGAATTGATTCGTCCATCACAAAGAAATGTACATCCCTATCATTTACTGTTAATAGCCGCATACTTTCTGGTTTAACGTGTTCTATCTACATTTATGTTAAAATGTAATAAGCACTTATTCTTTTGTTGTGTGGGTACTTTACATAAGTTTTGGCTGATACTACAAATTGTGATATCAATCTATTACCAACTAGTTACAGGGTCAAACATTGGTCATACTTAAAGCTTTCCTCCATCCAGGGACATATTTCCTGGGTTAATGAACAAATAAAAATAATAACATATTTTGTAAGAGTAAAAAATATTGATGTGATCTTTTTACTATCGACTAAATACAACTCCCGTACTTGGTATCGTCACAGTCGATGTCTGTGTAGATCCACTCATGGTATTTGTTTACATTCGGGAGAGCTAGCTTGCGGTTAGTGGTTAGCTTTTGTGTCTTACTATGGTGTACAGTGAAGCATCTTTAGCTATTCCTCGTCCTGCAGGGATGATACCTGTAAGAAACTTAGTTTATTTGTCGCAATGGAGGCGAGGATTAGTAATATACAAGTAACTAAAACACTGCTGACTGCGAATGGATGTTAGCCACTAGCTATCAGCTGTGTTTTAAAGCACTTCTTGCAGAGCGGCACTTCAGTGTTTATAGTTTTACTTGTATCATTAGAATGTGTCCATTCTCATATTTTTGTCTCCACAATGTGTCTGCTTGTAAGTACCCTGTGGGTGTGCTTTGCCAAACATGCACCTCTACTCGTTTTACCAGCAATGTCATGACAGCGTGGCGTCATGCCCGTCAAAAAAAAAGTACTGGTATTTTTCAGAGGCAGTATTGTACCGTTTTTGATTCATTATTACAATGATACTTTAGTTGTACCGACCTACCATACAACCTCACATCAGGCACTTGTTTTTTTATTCTGATGTTGATCAAATTGTTGTGTTTTAGTTTTATCCTGCCTTCTCCTTTTCTGCACCTGTGTAATCAGTGTTTCATCCTCGGCGAGGGGCGGACCTTGTGGCACACCTGCTCTCGATTAGCAGTATTTAGGCTCGTCAGTGACAGTTTGGCCTCGCCGGTTTTTGAACTCCTCTCGTGCATCCACCTGCTTCACCAGTCCTGGTACGTTTTCGCTACTTTGTCCTGAATTACCTAACCTCTTGTGTATTTATTTCCTAGTCCCCCGAGAATTAAAAGGATTTTTTGTGTTGGACTTTTGCCCTGCTCAGTGTGCCCTGGCCCTTTCTCCTGCCGACCTCTGAGGAACGTATTTTGTCCAGATTACATGGTGAACGTTTCAGCCCCACCGCCCTTAGTTATTGCTTTTTGTCTAATTAATTTTTTTCATTTTTGGTAATCCCACCTTGTCGTCTCTGCATCCTGGGGTCACCCCTACTTGACCAAGACCTTAACACAAATATCAATATCAGATCAGAACACCCCTATGAAATAATATTTAAAGCATAACATTTAGTGATATAATTGAAAGAAAATCATATTAAACAACCCCGTGGTTGCTTTTAAGCGGGTTGGCTACAAAAAGGCTATAAAAAGCAGTTCTGCAGAATTATAATTTATTGAATTGTTAAAACTAACACATAATTACACTTTGCGAAACTGTTATTTGCAATTCAAACGGTTCCGTTTACTCAGTGATAACACATTAGGACTTTTGCTTAGCCAGTAGAGTTCTCACTCTGCGGAAAAATATCTGTAGTAAGCAAGGGCAAAGTCTGGAATTTCCCTGAACTTGTTAATTCGGAATATTACATCATACATACATCTATCTACCCGTTTTTAATGTATCCGCCAGGAAACCCGGGCAGTTTACATGTGGACACACGTCTCAGAACACTCACCTGAACTAATTAATCGGCCCTTTTAAGTGCCACTGTGCCGCTGTGCACATAGCCCTATTAAAAGGTAATCGGACGAGTTTGGTGTGGAAGAACTTAACAGAGCCGTCTCATTAATAACCATTAGCATGAACTAGACCTGTGAGCCCATTCCTTTGTCCAACATAATTTACCCTTGACCTCACTAAACCTACAACAATTCACACAGACACACACAAGTAGGCATTGTCCAGTCAGCAGTGTTGGTCTTGGTTTTATAGTCGTTTCAGTAATTTAAAAAAATATATTTCACAGTGTTTTATGCACATAAACTATAAATATTCTCTGTTGTGTGTTAACATGTTTGGTGTCCTGTGATGGGGTGACGACTTGTCCAGGGTGTACCCCGCCTACCGCCCGAATGCAGCTGAGATAGGCTCCAGCGATCCCCCGCAATCCCAATGGGGACAAGCTGTAAGTAGAAAATGGATGGATGGATGTTTGGTGTCTGGAAGGAACTAATCGGATTTTCATTATTTCTGATGGCTTCGGTTTTCATACCATGTGTTTTTTGGCGAAAGCTTTCGAACAGATTTCTACCGATTATTTGAATTTACTGTCCTAACTCCAAGGCAGAAAAATGTCACATTATAAAGACTATTAAAAGAGTTGTCTGGACTCTGGTGTCTCGAGTACGGCTCATAAAATAAGAGAACCTTTTCTCTCTGTTTCTGTCACCACCTCTCGTCCCCACCCATCCCCTCTTATGTCTTCCACCTCACACCCCCTGGTTAATATTGCTATTGCTTCCCTCTTATCTTTTCCCTGCCTGCCGTCTTTCTTCTTTCCCCCTCCTTCTTGTTGTGTTGCCCGGCATACAACGCCGCACAGTCCACCTCAGGGTGAGAGTGATGGTAAGGACACAAAATCTTTTGATGCAGCCGTTTGTATAGATAACATCTGAACTTGCCGCGCCTTTGCCAGGCAGTGTTGACAGATGTAGCAAGACCCTTCCACAGCTCCCAGCTATTGGATATCTGCTGGTACCGTGTGTGTGTGTGTGTGTGTGTGTGTGTGTGTGCGTGTGTTTGCCTATATATGATATCCAAGCAAAAGGTTGCACATAAATGTCTTCAAGAACAGATTTGTCACAAGCATCCGAGCACACATTTACACTTACACACATCCCAACAGGGTTCCCAACAGCATGGACCCAAAAAAAATTACTTGTCACTCATATTCTCATATTCATATCATACCAAACCATCTTTCCTATTAAAGTCCAGGGCACTTAGAAAAGCGATTGTGAAATATGAACTATTTTATCTCTCAATCCAGGTACATTCATCCCTGCACGTCGGGCCATGTGTCCTTGAACTCAACCTCCACTCAGTACACACTAGTGTTGTAAGGGTACCAATATGTTGGTACCGGTACAAATATTTTCGGTACTTTTCTAAATAAAGCGGACCACAAACAAATTGCATTATTGGCTTTATTTTAACAAAAAATCTTAGAGTACATTAAACATATGTTTCTTATTGCAGTTAAGTCCTTAAAAAAATAGTGACCATACGAGACAACTGGTCTTTTAGTAGTGAGTAAACAAACAAAGGCTCCTAATTAGTCTGCTGACGTATGCAGTAACATATTGTGTCATTTATCATTGTATTATTTTGTCAACTTTATTTAAGGACAAGTGGTAGAAAACAAATTATTAATCTGCTGGTTCATTTACTATTAATATCTGCTTATTTCCTGTTTCAACATGTTCTATCTCCACTTCTGTTAAAATGTAATAGTCACTTATTATTATGTTGTTTGATACTTTACATTAGTTTTGGATGATACCACAAATGTGGGTATCAATCTGATACCAAGTAGTTAGAGGATCATACATTGGTCATATTCAAAGTCCTCATGTGTCCAGGGACGTATTTTTTGAGTTTATAAACATAATATACATTTCAAAAAAACTAAAGAAGATGTTGTTATACCAAAAAATATTGACGTAATCATAGTAGTATCGACTGGATACGTGCTTGTACTTGCTATCATTACATTGGCTGTTAGGTGTAGATCCACCAATGGAGTTTTTTCACACTTTAATGCGGGTGATCTACAGTGTGTTTAGCTATTCCTCGTCCTGCAGGGATAATACTTGTAAGAAACTTACTTTATTTGTCGCCATGGAGACCAGGATTAGTGATTTAGAAGTAGCTACAACACTGCAGACGGCGGATGTACGTTAGTCGCTAGCTAGTTAGCCATGTCTTAAAGCACCTCTTCCGTTGGGCGTTTCAGTATTTTAGCTACACCTTTATTGTTAGTTTTTAAGCCAAAATGCATCCGTTCTCCCTATTCTGTCTACACACTGTGTCTGCTTGTGAGTACTCCGTGAATGTGTACCACCGAACATGCTCCTCTGCTCGTAAACCTAGCAATGTCACGACGTGACTTTGACGCGGGCGCGGGAGGGTGCGGGACCGATACGTTTCAGAGACGGTATCGTACCGAAAATGATTCATTAGTATTGCGGTACTATACTAATACCGGTATACCGTACAACCCTAGTACACACTCCCATTTGATGTTCTTAAACAGTGACATATTTGGTCTTGAAACAGAACTAAGCGAGCGAGCGACAAAAAACGTCACAAAGTGATGCATTTCTAAAGTGTCCCTGTGTCCGTCTGGTGCCACGTTTTAATGGAAGAATGTGGGCCTGCTGAGGAAATAACCAGTGGTATATTTTGTGGAGCGCTTTGAACAAAAATAAATGACATAACACTGAATTTTGGAATAGTGAGGCAACTGTTTTGCAGTTCATCTGGTGTTGATCCGCAAGTAGAAAGTTATTCCTTATAAGTTCTTTAAAAAAAAATTCTGACGTGTTTTTGGCACCTGTGAACCTGTATTAATAGGGTTGGATGATGCCCGTGATTGTGTGTGTGCACGCGTGTGTGTGTATGTGTTTATTTGTGTTTGTGCGTGTATGCAGTTTACTCCAGAGGGGTATGAGTATGTGCCATCTGGCAGCTCAGGAGGATGAGGAAGCTGGGGGGCTTCCCGTTATGATGGCTCCTCCGCCCCCCTCTACAACCCCAGTAGACCTCTGTATCCCTTACCCCCTCAAGACACACACACACACACACACACGCCATATAGACATATGCTGCAAAACCGTCCTGCTATTGTTAACCTACAGTGCATCCGGAAAGTATTCACATCACTTCACTTTTTTTCACATTTTGTTATGTTACAGCTTTATTCCAAAATCCAATACATTACTTTTTGTCTTCAAAATTCTACACAAAACACTCCATAACAACAATGTAAAAAATGTTTTATGCACTTTTTGCAGATGAATAAAAAATAAAAAATAAAAACACATGTACATAGGTATTCACAGCTTTTTCTTAATACTTTGTTGATGGACCTTTGGCACCAATTGCAGCCTCAAGACTTTTTTAATTCAATGCCACAAGTTTGGCACAACAATTGTTGGGTAGTTTCGCCCATTCCTCTATGAAGCACCTCTTAAATTCCATCAGGTTGGATGGGAAGCGTCAGTGCGCAGCCATTTTCAAATCTTTCCAGAGGTTTTCAATCATATTCAAGTCTGAGTTCTGGCTGGGCCACTCAAGGACATCTACAGAGTTGTCCATCCATCCATCTATCTTCTTCCGCTTATTCGAGGTCGGGTCGTGGGGGCAGCAGCCTAAGCAGGGAAGCCCGGACTCTCCTCTCCCCAGCCACTTCGTCTAGCTCTTCCCGGGGAATCCCGAGGCGTTCCCAGGACAGCCAGGAGACATAGTCTTCCCAACGTGTCCTGGGTCTTACCGGTCGGACGTGCCCGAAACACCTCACGAGGGAGGCGTTTGGGTGGCATCCTGACAAGATGCCCGAACCACCTCATCTGGCTCCTCTCGTTGTGGCGGAGCAGCGGCTTTACTTTGAGCTCCTCCCGGATGACAGAGCTTCTCACCCTATCTCTAAGGGAGAGCAGGGGAGGAAACTAATTTCGGCCGCTTGTACCCAAGATCTCGTACTTTTGGTCATAACCCAAAGCTCATTAATATAGGTGAGGATGGGAACATAGATCGACCGGTAAATTGAAAGCTTAGCCTTCCGGCTCAGCTCCTTCTTCACCACAACCGATTGATACAGCGTCTGCATTATTGAAGATGCCACACCGATCCGCCTGTCGATCTCACGATCCACTCTTCTCTTACTCGTGAAGAAGACTCCGAGGTATTTGAACTCCTCCACTTGGGGCAGGGTCTCATTTACAGAGTAGTCTTGAAGCCATTTCTATGATATCTTGGCTATGTGCTTAGGTTTATTGTCCTGCCTAAAGATTAACCATCGCCCCAGTCAGAGTTTTGCTCTGGAGAAGATTTTCATCTAGGATGTCTCTGTATAATGCTGCATTCATCTTTCCCTTTATCCTGACTTGTCTCCCAGTTCCGGCCGTTGAAAAACATCCGCACAGCATGATGCGGCCACCACCATGCTTCACTGTAGGGGTGGTATGGGCCTGGTGATCAGCGGTGTCTGGTTTCCTCCAAACTTGACACCTAGCATTCACGCCAAAGAGTCTCAGACCATGATCATTTTTTTCCCTCAGAGTCTTAGAGTCTTTTCAGTGCATTTTGGCAAACTTTTACAAAGGAATGGCTTCTGTCTGGCCCCTCTACCATACCGGCTTGATTGGTGGATTGCTGCAGAGATGGCTGTCCTTCTGTAAGGTTCTCCTTCCTCCACAGAGGAATGCTGTCTCTCTGACAAAGTAACCATCGGATTCTTGGTCACCTCCTTGACACCTTGATCCATCCCGATCACTCAGTTGGGCCAGCTGTGCTAGCTCAAGTAAAAGTTCTGGTGGTTCCCCACTTTTCCATTCACTAATGATGGAAGCCACTGTGCTCATTGGGACCTTCAAGAAAGCAGATTTTTCTTACCTTTCCCCAGATTTGTGCCTTGAGACAATCCCTTCGACTTCATGCTTGGTTTGTGTAAGGTTATGTAAACTCATATCACGGTTACAATACCAAAAATCCTCACAGATATCAGTATTACGGTATAGTTGTATGTACTCAAAATGTATTGATACACACAGTATAATCTTTTCACCAAGTCTTTTTTTAAATAGCAAAATAAATAGACACATTGTTAAAAAAATCCACAATTTTACATGTTTTCATTTATAGTGTTTTAGTTGTAGTATTTTATCTGTTTAAAGGGCTAAGCTTTTAATGTTTTAAATATTGGTTTGTACTCTATAGCACGCTAATGATTATTTAAATGAAAAGTACGTAATAAATAATATCTATTATTCATTATTTCTGGCATACGATGTGACATCCTACTCTGTTCTGCGGTACTTGAACGCACCATAAAAAACACCATTGTCAGGTATTCCTCTGAGTATAGATTGATCACTGTGTTCTAAGAAAGCTCAGCCTACAGCTTGAATCTGAGTTGCTCAGACAGCAATGTGTTTATTAAGGCTTACATTGGGGTATGTTCTTTCTTAATAGGAAAAATGCCTTGTTTTTATGTTAGCAATTAAGATAGCGAGCTGTCACCAGTCAGTCTGAGTTGAGCAAAGTGCAATTAGCAATCAGGTATTTTTGATTATTTTATTTTAAAACTGTAGTACAGTACTAACAATTGTGAGTGTTATCATTGGGTTGAGTTGTTTCTTGCCCTGATATGGGATCTGAGCCGAGGATGTCGTAGTGGCTTGTGCAGCCCTTTGAGTTAACTGTGATTAAGGGCTACATAAATAAACTTTGATTGATTGATTGATCATTAAGATCCTTGATCGTTAAATCCCTAATTGTATGTTAGGTGGGGTCAAATTAATGATTACTGATGAAATTTAGTTGTTGGATAAATTTGGTCCACCCATCGAATTCCTTGTTAAAAATGTATTGTGCACATTGTCCATAAACCCAAACCATTTAAAAAAAAATGAAACGTGTACACAGGTATCAGACAGAAAGGTATCAGTGTCAAACTGACCAATGAACATGCAGGCTCACAATGAATAATTAACTTTGGTAACTTTGAAGAATGTCCCCAGAAAAACATTTGCAGGTACAAATTCCTTTGGAAAATTTAACTTCAAACATCTTGACAATGGTTATATGACTCCTATCTACTTTTTGAAGCAGAGAGTGAAATTAGTTGTTCAAATGGTAAAGAAACACTCCTGTTTGAAGAGTTCCTATGGGGAGCATAAGCTGAAGGACATTTTTTTAGTATTGAGCGGAGGGGAGGCCTGGTGTGGCTAATGGCTCTCGTTTTTGGGCCGCGAGGACCAGTGATGGAGGGTAAATATCCATCCATTATCTATACAGCTGGATACCTTTGGGAAACATCCTGGACAGATTGCCAGGCAATCACAGGGCCGACACCTAGAGACAGAAAACAATGGCCATCAATTAACCTTATTGCATGTTTTTAGAGTGTGGGGGGAAGCCAGAGAACCCCAAGAATGGAAGGATTGCACACAAAAACCTCTTGCTGTGTGTTGACAATGCTCGCCACTGCGCAAAAATGCCACCCAGTCAGTAAATGCTATAATTTAACTGGAATTGATCCTGTCGACACACAGAAGCAAGTTGGCTTCACTGCATGAGATTCCCAGCAGGGGGCCACAACATGATTGGTTTGGCCCAGCAAGTTGATAAAGGTCCACAAAACTTGTCTAAAAGGTAACAATTGAAAGCCACAGAAAACAGTGACTGGGTTTATTTTATTTGTGTTGAGTGTTTGGACTATTTCATACTCCATTTATGTCTGTACCTGTGATGCAGTATTTAAAAAAAAAAATATATATATATATATATATATAGTATGAAGAAGTACCAATCAAAGAAAATAATATCAAAGGCTGGTATGAATTGTACACTGGGTTTCAAACAGAGTATTAAGCGATAGTATGTGCCTGACCTGCTGATGTATAAATGTGCTTGCGCCAGTGTTGTCTTCTGTATCGCACAGGAGGTGCCAGGGGAGAACGGTCAGGGCAGTCATCCAGATAAGGACCACCTGGACTACAAGAATAAACATATGACCAGCTTTGCCTTGAAAGGTTAAGCTCATGATCACATTTTGCTGTGTTCATCGGGGACTTGGTTCATTCTTTACTGCTTCACAGGGAAACTGGAGCCTGTCCTAGCTGACTAAAGCCACAATTCCACGTTACTGGTGCAACCCCAACTCACCACAACTGCAGACAAGTTGTTCAGTGATTCTGTGTTTGCAACCTGGCTGTGAAAAAAATGTTTTTTTCTGGATTAATTGACTAATCATATTGGATTAAGGCCCTTAGAAGGAAAACCTTTTTTGGATACGCATTTTCCTTGTTCCTTGACGTCCTCATATTTTGGACTGTACTTGAAGTTACTCATTGTTGTAAGGCTGTGCAACCGACAGCTGACGGGGATCCGGACAGCTCATAGTCAAAACTGGTGTCGCTTTCAGCACAATCCCATTCAAAATCAGGGGGGGTTGATTGGCAACACTAAATTGGCCCTAGTATGTGAAGGTGAGTGTAAATGTCTGTCTATCTGTGTTGGCCCTGTGATGAGGTCGCAACTTGTTCAGGGTGTACACCGCATGGCCAGAGCCAGGAGCAGACCCAACAACACAACACATCCACCCTCGACCGTCCACCAACTCTCGGCCGGTATCCAGTCTGCATGGATCAGGGAGGCTGCGTCCAAGGAGACCGAGGCGTCGGATACACCCTCATTCACCCAAGACACTGTGAAGTCCGTCCGTCCCGGCGCCCAGCCCTAGTTCTACAGCCCTGTCTCTTCATCCATATCTCCTCTCTTCCAGCCTCTCCAAACGTGGCAGAGACCCAGCAGCTGGTCCCCACGGCCAAAAGGCTCCCGGGAGGCAGATCCAGAAGCCCACAAAAAAGTACCGCAGAAGTCACGAAAGTGCCACCCCTTGTCGCACGGTACATAAGGGTCCCGAAACCAAAAGGCAAAAAATAAAAACACGTTAAAACAAGAGGGAAACATCAGGAACACAAAGCGATGACACAAGACCACAGAGCTCTTTCCACCAGCAGCCACTACAGCGGCGCCATCTTGGAAAAAAAAAGAAGAAGAAGATAAAAAGAAGAGGTCGGTGACATAAAGAAGTCTCTGGACTTCTTGTCCAAGGAGGTGACTGTTGTATGGACTCAGCGGAAGCAGCTCTTCGGTCTTCTGGAGGAGGTAAAATAATTGTGCCTCCAGAATGCAGAAAAGGACTAGCGTATCGCAGATATAGAACAAAAAGTAGACCATTTAGAACAGGGGTCGGGAACCTTTTTGGCTGAGAGAGCCATACAAGCCAAATATTTTAAAAAGTATTTCCGTGAGAGCCATATAATATATTTTTAAGACTGAATACAACTAAATACATGCATTTTTAAGTAATACCAGCATTTTTAGAGTATAATAAGTCTCTTATTCTTTTTAATAACATTGTTATTGTGAGGCTAACCAAAAATAAATAAAATACTTCTTACCATTAATACGACTTCTTGAACAGGTGCGGTTGAAACTGGATGGATGGATTAAAATGCATGAGAATGTTTTATATTTTGAACGTTGTTTTTGACACTGATTACTTGCGGAATTATTCATTACTTATTGTGTTAAGCAATGTCAGCTAAGATTTATCTGAGAGCCAGGTGCAGTCATCAAAAGAGCCACATATGGCTCTAGAGCCATAGGTTCCCTACCCCTGATTTAGAACAATATTCCCACATAAATGATGCGCTTATCTCTGGACTGTAAATAAAGCCCTGCTAATATGCGCCCGCTGTGGCTGCACTTCGAGGCCATTTAAGAAGAAATTAACTCAATGGAGCAACAAGTGACATTTTTCCTCCAAAGGAAAGGAATAAAGATGGACCTGGACAACATCAAGGCTTGCCACTTGCCGCTCATGAAAAACAACGATAAACCAGCCATTATGACTACGTTTACACTGCAGGCCAAAGTGGTCCAAAAAATATTTTTTCCAGCTGACTGCTTACACTGTAAGTAAAATGTGATATTTATCAGACTCCAGCCCCAATGTGGCCTCGACATCACTTGCATGCTCAGTTCGACAAAGTAGAAATAAAGGAAGTTGGCCAGATTCCATAAATGAGCAAGGAAATCAATATGACTACAGAATGAAATAAAAGTCGCCAGCATAAATATGTTCGCCACACATTGAAAATCGCTATTTCTTCAGAATCAAAATTACATATAGCTTATTATTTGCGCACTACTGACTAGTTGATGCACCACTTCTGCTGGCAGGCTGCATCTTTCCTTGTGCACACGAATGCTTGCCCTAAGGTCACATATGGGTCACATTCAGGTCCCATTGCTGTTTAGACTTACGTCACATTTGAAAAGATCAGATTCCAATCGGATTTGCATTACCTCCTGGTGTAGCCTGAATCTGATGCGAACAGATTAGATTTGAAGCACTCTGGAACATTTAGACTGGCCAAAAAAATCAGATCCTTCTCACTTGAGGGCAAAAAAATAGCCTGTAATAAGGTCCGTCCATCCATTTTGTCATGTCTGTTGATTATGTTTTTGTTTGGGCATGTGCTGTTTGTTTTTTGGACACTCAGTTCCTGCTTGTTCACTCTTATTTTGTCACCATAACAACCATTAATTTCACCTGTGTCACATTCGGAGTCCGCACCTGTTTTCACTAATCATGTCACTTATTTAAACTGAAAGTTGCCAGGAAGTCAGCCTGGCGACTTTACCTCTGTTCACTTCATGCCATGCTACCTCTGATACTGTCCATAGTTTTTCCCCTTGCCATGCCACGTAAGTTTTGTTTATTCTTGTCACAGTAAGTGTGAAGACTCTTCTTCGGCATGGTAATGCCGGTGTAGTTTTCCCGTGGATGCGTCGAAGCAGAACACAGCAAAGGTAAGATATAAGGTATTTATTTAATAACAAAAGTCTATGAACAAAAATACTGGTGTAAAGAGAAAAAGTAAACAAAAGACGCTAGCGTGAAAGCTAGGATAAAACAAGGAAAACTAAAACTTGGTACGAGGACACAAAAGAGTAAACAAAACATTTAGCATGAAAGCTAGACAATAAAGTGGCTTGGCGTGAGAGCTAGCGAGAAAATACATACGAATGATGAGAGTCGTCACTGATGCGCGTGGGCAAATTAGGATCTGAGAATGAGTAAACAGAAAAGGTGAGCTTAAATAGGAGGGTGAAAATTAGTAGCAGGTGTGCGGGGCGAGACTAACAGGTGGACTGATGTGTAACCATAGTGATGGACAAAAACAGGAAATAAACGGGTCAGACTGAGAATGAAAAAACAAACACGTGAAGATCTGAGCAGCAGATCGCAACAGTATTCCCCCCCAACAAAAGACAGATACCAGATGTCTTAAAAAACAAACAAAAACTTGAACCCCCTCCCCAAAACCAGAAAGTTCACAAACGAAGGGAGGGCGGAGGGAGGCCACGGTGGAGGGTCGCCAGATCGCATGTCCCCGAATCCACCGAGGACACATCATGTGGCGGCGGCGGGTGGAACGCTGCTGCCGAAAAAGTTTTGGCGGGCGACCTCGAAAAGGCCACATTAGTGGCCGCCTCGCAGGATGAGGTGCCCGGCGAGGCGGACGACCCGGGCACGGCCACATCCGTGGCCGACATCGAGGAGGGAGTATCTGGCGAGGAGGATGACCTCGCAGAGGCCACGCCCGTGGTCGACGTGGTGGGCGACGCCTCAGCACCGAAATCCCAGCAGGCTTGGAAGCAGCAGACGAGGGTGCGGGGACTGCAGCCAAAGTAGGCCCGAGTGCAGCTGGCGAGGATGATGCGGGTGCTGCAGCCGCAGGAGTCGTCGGAGGCGGCCTGGGAGCCGCAGGAGTCGTCGGAGGCGGCCTGGGAGCCGCAGGAGTCGTCGGAGGCGGCCTGGGAGCCGCAGGAGTCGTCGGAGGCGGCCTGGGAGCCGCAGGAGTCGTCATCGACGTGAATGCAGGCGTAGTCGTCGGTGGTGCTGGTGTGGGTTCCAGCCCCGTCGTCGACGCTGGTGTGGGCTGCAGCCCCGTCGTCGGCGGTGCTTGGCGGCGCGGAGCTGGCACCGGTACCTGTCGTGGTGCTGGTACCGGAGTGGGCTCCAGCTTAGGAACTGGTGCTGGCGTGAGAACAAGGCTAGAAACATTTTCTGGTGTGAAAACCAGGTCAGAGTCATGTGCTGGTGTGAGAACCAGACTGGGAGCAGGTGTCGGCTTCAGCCGAGGAGCAGGTGTCGGCTTCAGCCAAGGAGCAGGTGTCGGCTTCAGCCGAGGAGCAGGAGTCGGCTTCAGCCGAGGAGCAGGTGTCGGCTTCAGCCGAGGAGCAGGAGTCGGCTTCAGCCGAGGAGCAGGAGTCGGCTTCAGCCGAGGAGCAGGAGTCGGCTTCAGCCGAGGAGCAGGCACAGGGGTCTGCCGAGGAGAACTAGGGGACTGGCTGTGAGCAGGACTAGGACTATGATGAGTGATAAGACAAACACTAGGACTCGGGCAAGGACTTGAGAGAGGACCAGGACTTACAATCACACTAGTGCTTTGAGAAGGGCTTGGGCAACGACCAGGACTTACAGTCATACCAGGGCTTGGGCAAGAACTAGGACAAACGGTCAAACTAGGGCTTGGGCAAGGACTGGGACTAACAATCAAACTGGTGCTCGGGCAAGGACTAGGACAAAGACTAGGACTTACAGTAACACTGGGGCTCGGACAAGAACTTGGGTAAGGACTAGGGTTCGGACTAAGACCACGAGGGGAATCAGTACTAATATTACAAAGGCAAGAAACAAGACTCGGGACCGGACTCGAAACAGGACTCGGACTACGGATCAGTCTACGAGTGGAACTAGGACTACGACGACTACGAGAAAGACTAGGACTACAACTAGAATCAGAACGGAAACTCGGACCAGGACTTGGACTACGACTCAGTCTACAAGTCGGTCTACGAGTAGGACTAGAGCATGGGCTACGAAGAAGGCTGGGACTCGAACTCTGAGAGAGACTGTGACTAAAACTAGAACTAGGGCACAGACGGAACACAGGTGGAGGAGGTCTAAGAGGGCGTGACTTGACCGGGGAGAACACCGGTGGAGGAGGTCTAGGAGGCCGTAGTGGTATAACAGGGGTAAACACCGGTGGTGAGGTCTAGGAAGCTTAGTAGTAATACTGGCCCTCCCCTCGAGACCCGGATTCCAGACGGGGTCCCGTTGGATAGAGGCTGACCGTAAGGGCGGGCGGTGGGAGGTTTGGAGGAGGGCAGACTCCACCCCATTAGTCTGTATGAGGAGAGGATTGTTCTGAGCAGCAAGAAATTTCTCCTCCAGCTCCAGTTCAATCAAAACTCTCCTGTACCACTCGTCCATCCAGGCAGGACTATATTTTTCTAGGTCAGTTTCAAAATCAGGTGACGTGGGGGTAGGACGTGAAATAGGCTGAGATGTGGGCGGGGCCAAAGTAATGGGAGGCTGATCTTGACAATTAACAATATACTGAGGGTGACTAGAATCAATATAAATGTCCTGATACTGTGTGAAAGTATTATTACTGTCCAAGTTTTTGGAAAATGGCTGAGATATATCGTCCACAATAAAAAAATCTTCTGAAAAAATGTCATCAACAGAGGCCGGTGTTGCGTCACCGGTGGGCGTTCCCCAAATGACGTCATCGCTTGTGTCAGAAAAAGTGTCATGGCAGCTTAAGGAATGATTTGAAAAAAAACAAGCAGGATTACCGGTAATGACGGGTGAATCCTGGACGGGGTGAAACTTGCTGTGTCCATGGGGAGGAATAAGTGGTGCTGGAACATTACTGCCGCGCGGGGGACCTCTCCACTGGACCCCCCGCTTCTTCGGGGCAGCGCGAACGGCTTCGGAGGAGACTTCAGGCCCACAGTCGAGTCTTTCCTGCTCCCAAGCCATGAGCTCCAACCACAACCCTAAGTCGAAGGGTTCCTCCCGTGGTTTCGACGCGGAAAAACAACTTGATGCTCGGATCCTACTGTGAAGACTCTTCTTCGGCATGGTAATGCCGGTGTAGTTTTCCCGTGGATGCGTCGAAGCAGAACACAGCAAAGGTAAGATATAAGGTATTTATTTAATAACAAAAGTCTATGAACAAAAATACTGGTGTAAAGAGAAAAAGTAAACAAAAGACGCTAGCGTGAAAGCTAGGATAAAACAAGGAAAACTAAAACTTGGTACGAGGATACAAAAGAGTAAACAAAACATTTAGCATGAAAGCTAGACAATAAAGTGGCTTGGCGTGAGAGCTAGCGAGAAAATACATACGAATGATGAGAGTCGTCACTGATGCGCGTGGGCAAATTAGGATCCGAGAATGAGTAAACAGAAAAGGTGAGCTTAAATAGGAGGGTGAAAATTAGTAGCAGGTGTGCGGGGCGAGACTAACAGGTGGACTGATGTGTAACCATAGTGATGGACAAAAACAGGAAATAAACGGGTCAGACTGAGAATGAAAAAACAAACACGTGAAGATCTGAGCAGCAGATCGCAACAGTAAGTGCTAGTTTTTGTTTCATTAGTCAAGTTTGTTGTCCGCCTTTCTGCGCGCCTTTAGTTTGTTCCTTTTTTTTTATTACTTAATAAATATTTACTTACCTTCACACCTTGGCCGCTCCAACTTTCCTTTGCATTCCAGGAATACAAACCCTCAAGTCCAAGTTTTGACACATTTTTCTACCACTTGTCCCATTGGAGATCGCGGAAGTGCCGGAGCCCGACTCAGCTGTGAAAAAAATAAATAAAATTGCCCTTTTAAAACAAAATTGAAAACTAAAATTAATAAATGTCTACATAAATGATTACTTAAAGAAAAAAAAATGCTGACATTGCCAAAAGGGCAAAATACCTAGGAAAACAGAAAGAACTCACAGCACCACTGTGTACCAAAACTGTAAAGTATTTAGCAAACTGAATTGATCTCAGCAGGAAGCAAATGTGTTGTTAGTAAGAAGCATGGATAAACTGGACAGTTTGACTAACAGTACACAGACAATAAACTTGTAAAGTAAACCAGATGCCACATTTTTCAGCAATGAACATTTTAATCAGGTCCACCTACACCACAGAACAACTACAATGAAAATTTCCAGAAAATAACTCATGAAATGGAACGCTCTTGTAATACAGACCTGAAACAACCGGACTTCGAAAAAGACAAAGACACTCCGAAGGAAAAGACTGTTTGTGCCCCTACTGATACTGTTCCAGATGAACTTGGTTGCTCTTTTTCCGGACTATTTTACCAGTTGTGTGGAAGACAAAGTTATTGTTAATCAGTTTGGAGAGCACAAATGCCGCGTGAAGAGGTTTGTGTACGCTTTATTTTTCTCCATGTAATTTATATGTGCTTCATTCTCTTTCATATTTTTTCCTATTTCGTTCAGGAGTTCGAATTAAGCCGACACACTACATTTATTTAACTACCTTATCTAAATAAATCTCCTCGAGAGATCTGGTTTCCAATCGCATAAACCAGGTGTGTTAGTCCGACTTTTCAAAATCCGAACACAATCGGATTAAGGTAGAATGCTTATATAGAGGCAAACTATTAGAGAAATCGGACTAATTTAGTGCATGTGTAGCACGTATATAAGATATATTGTATGTGTAACTGATTTGGGTCGGCACAATGATGAGTTTTTCCACTGTTCTCAGCTTTATTTCTCTTCTTTCCAACCTGCGGGCGACAATCAGACAATGTCGGTATCCCGTCTTTCTTTGGCTTACGCCCTCAGCCATGTGAAACTGTTCTGTGAGGGGAAGAAGGGCGGGGATACACAACCCTGGAGGACTACAGGAGCTCAGGAGGGACAAAAATATATCGAACCGCCCTCTCACAGGCAAGCAGAAAAGAGAACTGTTTGAAGATAAAATTCACAAACAAATGTAATGAAATGCAATGACTTATATTTATCACTTTTGACAGTGTTATAATGCATTTTAATGTGTTATTTTGTACAGACAGGGTTTAATAGTTAAGGTAGTGTTGTTTTTAGTCTGTACAATGATATTATTTGCTACCCTTTGATGGTAATCATACTCCCTTAGCAAGAATTGTTATTGCAATGGATCCTATTTGTTATTTGGCCCCTGGTTTTAATTGTAATACATGAGGAGTACTTGCATAAGACGAATAAAGTCTTGATGCAGAAGTTTGTTCAGGGATTCCAAATGTCCTCTATTGAGAGGAATTCTTTCAGTGATTTTCAAACTATAGTAGTACGGTGGCTTCATCGAGTGGTACGCCAAATAATCACTAAAATATAGGGATGTTCCGATACCCATATGGAGCTTTTGGGATGTATTGGTATCGGTTAATACTTGTAACAAAATCTCCGATATCATACTACAAACCCTGTTTCCATATGAGTTGGAAAATTGTGTTAGATGTAAATATAAACGGAATACAATAATTACAAAATTATTTTCAACCCATATTCAGTTGAATATGCTACACAGACAACATATTTGAAGTTCAAACTGATAAACATTATTTTTTTTTGCAAATAATCATTAACTTTAGAATTTGATGCCAGCAACACTGGACAAAGAAGTTGGGAAAGGTGGCAATAAATACTGATTAAGTTGAGGAATGCTCATAAAACACTTATTTGGAACATCCCCCAGGTGTGCATGCTAATTGGGAACAGGTGGGTGCCATGATTGGGTATAAAAACAGCTTCCGAAAAAATGCTCAGTCTTTCACAAGAAAGGATGGGACGAGGTACACCCTTTTGTCCACAACTGCGTGAGCAAATAGTCAAACCGTTTAAGAACAACGTTTCTCAAAGTGCAGTTGCAAAAAATTTAGGGATTTCAACATCTACGGTCCATAATATCATCAAATGGTTCAGAGAATCTGGAGAAATCACTCCACGTAAGCAGAATGGCCGGAAACCAACATTGAATGACCGTGACCTTCGATCCCTCAGACGGCACTGTATCTAAAACCGACATCAATCTCTTAAGGATTTCATTACATGGGCTCAAGAACACTTCAGAAAACCACTGTCACTAAATACAGTTTGTCGTTAAAACTCTACAATGCAGAGCGAGAGCCATTTATCAACAACATCCAGAAATGCCGCTGGCTTCTCTGGGCTTGAGGTCATCTAAGATGGACTGATGCAAAGTGGAAAAGTGTTCTGTGGTCTGACGAGTCCACATTTCAAATTGTTTTTGGAAATATTCGACATCGTGTCATCCGGACCAAAGGGGAAGCGAACCATCCAGACTGTTATTGACGCAAAGTTCAAAAGTCTGCATCTGTGATGGTATGGGGGTGCATTAGTGCCCAAGGCATGGGTAACGTACACATCTGTGAAGGCACCGGTACATACAGGTTTTGGAACAACATATACTGACATCTAAGCGCCATCTTTTTCATGGACGCCCCTGCTTATATCAGCAAGACGATGCCAAGCCACATTCAGCACGTGTTACAACAGCGTGGCTTCGTAAAAACAGAGTGCGGGTACTTTCCTGGCCCGCTTGCAGTCCAGACCTGTCTACCATCGAAAATGTGTGGCGCACTATGAAGCGTAAAATACGACAGCGGAGACCCCGGACTGTTGAACGACTGAAGCTCTACATAAAACAAAAATGGGGAAGAATTCCACTTTCAAAGCGTCAACAATTAGTTTCCTCAGTTCCCAAACATTTATTGAGTGTTGTTAAAAGAAAAGGTGATGTAACACAGTGGTGAACATGCCCTTTCCCAACTACTTTGGCACGTGTTGTAGCCATAACATTTTAAGTTAATGATTATTTGCAAAAAAATAAAAATAAAGTTTAGGAGTTTGAACATCAAATATCTTGTCTTTGTAGTGCATTCAATTGAATATGGGTTGAAAAGGATGTGCAAATCATTGTATTCCGTTTATATTTACATCTAACAGAATTTCCCAACTCATATGGAAAAGGGGTTTGTAATATGTATATTGTAAGAAACATAGGGTCTTCGACCTAAATAGAGCACACACAAGCCAATAAGTCTGCTGGCATGCTAATGTTGCCACACGGAAATTTTCTTCTTCTTCTTTGCCTTTTTTCACCGGAATTGGAAATCCATTGCACCAATTGAAGACTGCGCTACCAAAGCAAACAGCATGTCGGTAGTGGGGTAATATTACAAACTCGAGCAGCCAGCAATTCAAACGGCAACATGGAAACTTTGCACTTTACAAGTATGCAAGTATTTTTCCCGTTTTTATCATACTATTTATAGATCTCGTGTATGTGCTGAAAGCTTACTTTAAGATTACTGTCTCAAGTAAATGCTTAACTCTTATAGGTTTAGCCCACATTTGCTTTACAAAACATAGTAACACCATGTGTTTCAAAAAATACAAATAATATTAAGATAATACTTAAATGGCAAATACTAAACGTTAAAAGAATCAAACAAACCTTTAATGAAGTGATTACTGCACACTTGTGACTTATTCGACCCTGCAACCTGTGTGCCACTTTTCTCGTAGTCTTTCCTAAAATCTTGCACTCTTCCCCCCATGTTGACTACCTCTCGAGGAACTCTGAAGAAACGTTGATCCTTTTTGCGATTTGAACGGTTCTCACAGCTGAAAACAATGCAAGCATTGGGCATTTTTCTTCAAGAAAGGCAAGAGAACCGAGAACAGACACTGGCTTGACCACCACGCATGTTTAATGAGCCGGACGTGATGTCATGGTGAATTCAAGTAAAAATGGTGTCAGCATTGGATGATTCACTATCTAACACTTTCAGAGACACAGGTAAAAAAAAATTCTAGGTGCAAATATCCTCCAGCCCACTCTAAACTGCATCTCCTGCCCCTTTGCTCTACCGAGGCAGCATCATTTGAACAATTGGCTAATGAGATTCAAGGATGGAGGCATGAGCGCTTGCCAAATTACTGCCAGCCAAGATAAAAACTATTTCTCTCTTTCTACACTCATTTTCCTCCACTTTTTTTTGGTATTTTTTACAGTCACCCATATTTGTCATTCAAACAAGCTTTAATGGAGAAAGATCTATGCATATGTAAGTGACAGAGCTGGAAGCCCATTACTGACATTCAGTGGAACACTGTGGAGAAGGCTTTTCCAGGCTTGGATTACTGACCATTAGTGCTCATTTCTGCACCGTCTCAAGGCAATTATTCCTTGACAATCCCCCATCACCACCCTACCTCCTTTTTAACCGTTTCACATCTCAGAGTTGCATCTTGGAGAGCTTGGAGTAAACGTTGGCTTGGGTGCTTGTACTTGCATGTTGTTGTAAGAGCCTCATCTGATCAGAGCCAGGTGGGTGCTGTACGTGGAAGTGTTGCGGTGGGGACTGACAAGGATATTGATATTCAGATGATTAGTTTGAGTCAGGCTAAAATAGCTTCTATTGGTTATTTACAAGCCTGTAATTAAGTTCGCACCACAAGGTTTCTCTGCCTCACTAATTAAATTACTATACAAATCTAAAGAAACATTTGCAGTTTTGACAGTGGTAAAACACATACATGTCTTGGAATGCATGCCTTTGTGTGTGTGTGTGTGCTAGAGAAGGTGAGCAATGTGTGAGTAAGTGAAAACAGAAAAAGAGAGTGAATAAACAATATAATTTGGGGCATGTTTATTTGTCTGGGAGTCAGTGTGTGTTGTGTGAGTGTATGTGGAGCCAGGTGAATGCTTTGAGCAAGCAATGACCTGTTTAGTGTGAGAGATATAGTAACCCAAAGGCTAGTTTAGAACCACCTGACCTTGGCCCAACTCCAACAGCTGTGACCTATCTACCCAAACAAAACTGAAACCTAAAAATACACTCACATATCACTTGGTAAAGCAAAAGAGGTTAAAACACGTTGATTTACCGGAATATCACCATGAATCTAAATTATACAAACAAGACTAAAGCATCATGCGAGGTTGGAGTTTAAAGAAGTGTGGCTTGCAAAAGCAAGAAGCAATGCTAACAATTGTGCAACTTTAACAGCAGATTTGATTTCTAATACAGGTAAAGGTAATGGACTTGCTTGGAATTTTGCTTATCATTCAGAATCATTATGAGAGATAAGAACACGCTTCTTTTTTTCTTTTGGATTCTAAAGATGATATAAAAAGGCTTGGAAGATGCAGCTAATGGGACTCACCATCGTAGCCCTGTAAAACAACTTCAAAACCTTCCATCGACGTTTTGTATACACACTGCAAGTCTATATATAATGTAGCAAACAACACAGTCATAACAATATGTAATATTTTTACAATATTTACCATATTTTGGTCTTTTTAATTATTGCTGAAACTAATTCCTCGGTGCATTTATTTCTGTTTTAATAGCAGCGTACTTCCGACTTCTGATCAAACTATTTTTAGTTAAATGAGGATTCACAACCTTAGCTTTTTGATCTTGAAATATACTGAGGATGAACTAATGCTTCTAGAAGCCAGCACGAAGTAAGAATGAGACGTTGGACAGACGCAAGCCGTGAGAGTGAGGTGAAAGTGACATGACGCTTCCAAATGTGGAATTTGAAGCCATGCTGTGCCGACAGGGCTTCACAGTGGAAGAGGGGTTAGTGCGTCTGCCTCACAATACGAAGGTCCTGAGGAGTCAGGGTTCAATCCCGTGCTCGGGATCTTTCTGTTTGGAGTTTGCATGTCCTCCCCATGAATGCGTGGGTTCCCTCCGGGTACTCCGGATTCCTCCCACCTCCAATGACATGCACCTGGGGATAGGTTGATTGGCAACACTAAATTGGCCCCAGTGTTTGAATGTGAGTGTGAATGTTGTCTGTCTATCTGTGTTGGCCCTGCGATGAGGTGGCGACTTGTCCAGGGTCTACCTCGCCTTCCTCCCGATTGCAGCTGAGATAGGCACCAGCGCCCCCCGCGACCCCAAAGGGAATAAGTGGTAGAAAATGGATTGATGGATGGGCTATGCCCAAAAATTGGAAAAACGTCCCCGACCAGCTGGACCAAACAGACAACTGTGCATCGAATAAGTCACACTGCAATATTGATCATGATACACGCAGCACGTCATGGATGTTAGTACAACTACAGCACATACGCTGCCTAGCTAAATGTGTACAAACAAAACATGACATGTGGGCTAATACTTTCCATATACTGTAATATGATTGTTCCTGTTTTACAGCAGTGGTCTCAAACATGTGGCATGTGGGCCAATGCCAGCGAGACGTTATTTTGCGGCCCGCGACTTGACTGGAAAATGTAATGTTAGTACGGCCCGCGAGTTTTATATTAGTGGTACTTGATAACGTCTTACTTTCCAACACTCCCGATTTTTCCAGAAGACTCCCTTAAGGGGGTGCCGTAATTGCACGTGTTTGAGAGTCCTCTACAAAATGTACTAACAGCGTTCCAGTTCAATCACATTTTGTATTACGCTTCTGTGCAAACTCATAAGAGACTGCAAGACACACTTGATCAACAGCCATACAGGTCACACTGACGGTGGCCGTATAAACAACTTTAACACTGTTACAAATATGCGTCACACTGTGAACCCACACCAAAGAAGAATGACAAACACATTTCGGGAGAATGCCTGCACTGTAACACAACGTAAACACAACATAACAAATACCCAGAATCTCATGCAGCACTAAATCTTCCGGGCTGTGTGCGGAGCTGAAGGAATCTACCAATCACGGTGTGGTATATGGCTCTCAAGGGCCAAACACTGACGTCACTTCTGTGATGCAAGCAGAGAAACTTTTTGCCACTTCTCCACTAGCCCCGCAAGCGCTCTTACTCCTTCCCTCTCTCCCTGCCTCCCTCCCCCCTCCCTCTATCGCTCTCTCTCTTTTTCTCTCTCTCTCTCTCTTTCTCTTTCTCAAACTCTCGAGCTCTCTCTCCCTGTCACAGTGTGTGTCTCTCTATTGCTCCCGACGAGCGGTCCTGTAGCTTCCGAAGCACTTTGACCGAGCGACAATACAAAACTGGGGTGCACTGGATCCCAGGGCTGATACTCGGACAGAGTGCCTGGGTGAATCGGACGTGTAACACGTTAGTCGTGATGTTAGCCCTTTCGGGGCTAATTGTGCTACCGTAACTGTAAACTTTATGACGAGCACCCCCTAGCCCCCATACCCCCTCCCGTTGGCTCCAGACAGAGAGACGATTTTTGTTATTTGGGTCCAAAATACCTCTACGTTAGTGGAAAAGCGGCAAATGAGTGAAAGCAAGAGAGATGTTGCCATGGAGACGAGGGTTGTCTTATGTGCCTGGCTGCAGTCACAGCGCAACACCTGTCCGTCAGTTATAAAGTCCCCGATAACCTGGACCAATTCAAACCGTTGTTTTTTTTTTTTTTTTATTGTTTAATTTGCATTGCCTCACACGATGAACACTACATATATTTTCATATGACGTTGGATAACACTCCAGGAGCCCTCACCTTTTTCTGCTCGCTTTCCCGATACTTACCGCCGACTGCCGTGTTGCTGTAGAGAAGAAAAGGGGAACGACACAAATTGTGGAAATAACATTATTCTCTGTGCGTCGGCTGAACAGGAATATATTCCACAACCCCAATCATGTCTTTTTCAAAGCCTGCAGTTAAGAGAAATTCAGTGATGAGCAAAGACAATTCCAGGAAAAGTGGGAGACAACTCCCAACTGGTCAGTGCTGCCTATGACAACGTGAGAGCATTCTCCACAAAATGTAAGTTATGGAAAGCCCAGCTCTCTCAGACAAACCTTTGCCATTTCCCAGCATGCAAAGCACTCGTGGATGCAGGCACACCATTCAGTGGTGAGATGTATGTTGATGCCATTTTGAAGCAAGTGGAGGAATTTGATCACAGGTTTTCAGACTTCTAGACACACAGAGCCACATTTCAAATTTTTGCAGACTACTTCTCCATTAATGTGCGAGACGTAGGGTGTCACATTAGTGCCAAAAATCCAAGCGCATAAAAACTGTTACCACGCGCTGATTCTCCACTTCGTGTGTGACACCCTTTTGCCCGCGGTGCCTATGTGCATGCGCGCCGTCTTCGTTTTGGCACTTTGGGGGCGGGTATGCTTAGACGGCCCAGTCTTTCTGACTGGTCAGGCGAAAAAAGCTGAGGGCCAATCAGAAGTATAGCAGGGCGGGTCTTCGTCAATATGTATCAAGATGATACAGCTCTTGTCGACAAACAAATTCTAAAAAGTCAAAATTTAGTGTAGTTGTGGAAAATGCCAATTGACTTTTATCTAAAAGTCTTTGAAGAAGGTAATGTCTCATCTGTTAAGAGGACATCGCATAGTTATTGAAGTGTCAAGATCAATATCTCTCTTTTCATACACATACAACCAGTCCACAGATGTCAGTCAATGATGGAAAATATATTTTCACATATGTTTTCTTTCCTCTCATGTCTGTTTTAAAATATATTTTTATTTATTTAATATTTGTATATGTAAATATTGAATGTATGCCACAATGTGGGAATTTTTATTTTCTTTCCTCTATCTACTTTAAGTTTACACCAGAGTCTAGCCGAACCCACTTATCTATGCGTACTTCATATCAGGACTACATGATTAGCATATGGGCCTAATTATTCATGTTATGATTGCAATTACTATTTTAGTAAAATAATGAATGACAGGTTATCACTACAATTAATGAATATGTTTTTAATATTACTATAAAAAGTATTTATGTTTCTGCAAACAACTCAAACTGTGGAAAATTAGATATCAGACCAGATCAGTATAGATGGCAGAGTTAAAATATGTATTTAAAAAAACAACAAAAAAAGCTAGCTACATACATTAGGCAAATTAAATCTGAGAGATAATAGTGTAAGACTTACTTGTTCAGCCATGATAACCCCATGAAAACCTGATTTCCTTTCTTTTTAATCCCAGGGAACTGCCATGGACCTTTCATCATAGATATGAATAAACACTCCATGTTTCTCCAGCGTAGCGGCCATCTTACCTCGAACAGCTGGTCCCCATCATTTCATTGATGTCAATGGTACATGTACTATTTAAATATACATATACATACAATACTCCGACATTTATAACAAATCAAACCATTTGGAAATTAGTTGAAGTGGAGAATCAGCGCGCGATAACCGTTTTTATGCGGTTCAATTTTTGGCACTAATGTGACGCCATACATGTACTATTTAAATAACCATAACTTGCTCAATTTTCAACTAATTTCCAAACAGTTCGACAAAGGCACCACACGCGCGTAAAAGGGTGTCACGTGCGCGCACAAAGTGGGAGATCAGCGCGCGATAACAGTTTTTATGTGCTTGGATTTTTGGCACTAATGTGACACCATAAAGATGCCCCTCCTGTGCTTCAAATGGAGCTCATTGATCTGCAGTGCAACTCTGACCCCAAAGCCAAGTTCGGGGAGGTGAGTGGAAAAGCAGACTAACTTGGACCATTTTTGAGAGAATTGCCCCCCAGCATCCCTGAGCTTTCCTGGATGTACAAGCGGATCATGTGCCTTTTTGGGAGCACATACTTGTGCGAAAAGCTGTTCTCCACCTTGAACTTCAATAAGTCCAAGTATAGGTCCAAACTTACCGATGATCATCTTCAAGCCATACTGAGGGTCTCAACTGCTTCCTCTCTCCTGCCAAATGTAACTCAGCTGTGCGAGAGGAAGCACTGCCAGGTGTCCAGCAGCAAGAAGTAGGCAAGCAAAGCCATGTTCAGGTTCACAGATGTATTTATTGTTACTTCTCACATAGTAAGTATCTGTATACATTGTTGCTGACTGGAAAACTTGAATTATTATTGTTATTACTTATGACTTATTTATTTACTCAACCCTCATTTTGTTCATTTATATTTTGATTTTATTTTGTGTTGAAAATAAAAAATAAAGACATTTAAAAATATTTAAGAAATATTTTCTTGCGGCCCAGCCTCACCCAGACTCTGCATCCAGTGGCCCCCAGGTAAATTGAGTTTGAGACCCCTGTTTCACAGTCAGTACAGATTGGTGTCTTATTGCAGTGCTGTGTATTATAAACTCAAACACGTTCCGTGTTGTCGTAGATGTAATCTCTTTCCGTAGCCAGCTTTCACAGCTAATACTATAGCACACCGCTGTGTTGCTATGCTAGAAACATTTTTTCCAAGTGTTTGCTCTTACAATAACAATGTTTCTACAGCTTGGTTTTTATACAGGTTATGGAACAGAAAATAAGTATTGCTGACTGTTTTTGAATGCATTTTAAAGTGATTTAGAGGTAGAATTGATTGCTCCCATTCGCTGCCTTGCTAACCACCAAGAACAAGCTAATTTTTACAAGTTACAATGCAAAACAAAAACTTTTGTATTCTTGTTTCTCATAAAAGATGGTGAACATAGGCACAATTCTGAAAAAAGTGCAGTTCCCCTTAACAATTAATTCACATCACCAGATTATACCTACACAATTTAACAGGTGGGTTGTAAAGTGGTACATTTACTCTGTTACATTTACTTAAGTAACTTTTTTGATAAATTGTACTTGTCAGAGTAGTTTACTTGTTTAACAAGTGTCAGAAAGTTTATTTGAAGTTATTATTATATATATATATTGTTGCATTTGAATAATTGTATTGTTGATAAAGATCTTAATAATTGTTATTATTCATTATCAATAGCGCTATTTCTATTGGTATTTTTATTGTTCCATTTGTAGTGCAATAATTTTCATTGTCATTTCTGTATTATTATTTATTTCAATAACTGCTTCTTGGCTTTCACTTTTACCATCATATTTGTACATACTGTATCATATTTGCTGATGTTGTTTCATTGTGTTGATGTTGTTTTTGTTATTGTTGTGTTTGGTGTTCTTGTTGTCTCTCTGTCTTATCCCCCTCTCGTACTCGCCTTTTTTTTCTTTCTATCCCCTCCTGCTCCGGCCCGGCTGTACCAAATAATAATATAAAACCATTTAATAAAGTCAAATAAAAATAAAGCAACAAGAGAAATATCCCACACTTCTCTTTTGTAGAGTAAATTAGTACAGCCGACATGGGCATCTCCATCAACAATATGATTTGCCTGAGTAGCTTTTAGCCTTGTTTATTTGAGTTTTGTGCTATCCACGATGGTTGAATGGAGGCAACTGGATTCTTCTTGTTTTTGGGAGATGTGAACTAAATTAACAGAATAAAATAAACATGTTTTGTCTTAAATAGAAGGTGTTCCTAACTTAACAAAATACAAAAAAAACATGTTCTCTGACAGAAGTATGTCTTGCATAACTTAAAAGAGTATACATTTAGTGTGCAGCTTTATGATATAGCCACACTTGCTATCCCTCCCGATTTTTCCGAAAGACTTCCCCTCCCGAGAATCTCCCGGTCAACCATTCTCCCGGATTTCTCCCGATTTTCCCCCAGACAACAATATTGAGGACGTGCCGTGATGGCACTGCCTTTAGCGTCCTCTAAAACCTGTCGTCGCGTCCGATTTTAAGTGAATGCAATGCATACTTGATCAACAGCCATACAGGTCACACTGAGGGTGGCCGTATAAACAACTTTAACACTCTTACAAATATTCGCCACTCAGTGAACCCACACCAAACAAGAATGACAAACACATTTCGGGAGAACATCCCCACCGTAACACAACATAAATACAACAGAACAAATACCCAGAATCCTTTGCAGCCCTAACTTTTCCGGGACGCTACAATATACACCCCCCCTCCCCCCCCCCATTTCCCAAATTCGGAGGTCTCAGGGTTGGCAAGTATGGATATAGCAGGTCTC
The DNA here is from genome assembly GCF_033978795.1 of Nerophis ophidion. Lineage (NCBI taxonomy): Eukaryota > Metazoa > Chordata > Actinopteri > Syngnathiformes > Syngnathidae > Nerophis > Nerophis ophidion. Next base: position 39,989,457 of record NC_084619.1, read on the forward strand.
CCAACTTTCAATAATATGAAAACTAATTTGACAAAAAGAGAGGTGAGAGTTATGTGTTTAATTATAGGAGCCCTATCATGCAAAACCAACTTTTCTCACCCATTGGTACCTGCATTTAGAATCTGCATAAGTCCTGAACATTTTAAATCAAACCGGGGAGGCATTGCGGCTATATTTATAAAACAACCTTGCATTGTTACTTCCACCAAATTGTCAGTTTGGAATGTTCCCAATTGGTGACATCGTCAGCCAACATCGTTGGAGCCAAACCCAGCTGACATCAGGCAAGAGGCGGGGTAGGCCCTGTCATGGTCACCAATAAATCCGAGGGGTACATATAGATATACGGAATGCACTCACATTTACACTTATGTGAAAAGCTTCCTCCCTGACATAGGGCATAGGCAGAATGGTCTCTAGTCAATATCTGGAACATTGTTAAATGGGCCATTGACTGCAAACTGAGCCTGGAACAGCTGTGTGGAACGCAGCAATTTGAACCACTACCAATGGCCATGATTCTTTACCGTGCAGTGATCAACAGATCTAAAAGGGGAAAATTACACATTTTAGTGCCTTGAAAATTGATTTAGGATGTAAGCGTGGTAAACAATAAGCAGTTAGTGTTCTTTAGCGTTGTGTAGCTATAATATGTAGCCTTATTATATCAATTGCCATTGAAGAAGCACCACTCAGGATGGGTCAAAAGCAGAGGGTTATTTCACCACACTTGGTGTGTTACTATCAGTGGTACTTTGAATTATTATTCTTTTAAGATACCAATGATTGTCACACATACACTCGGTGTGGTGAAATTTGTCCTCTGCATTTGACCCATCCCCTAGGAGGTGAGGGGAGCAGTAGGCAGCAGCAACGGCCACGCCCGGGAATTATTTTTGGTGATTTAACTCACAATTCCAACCCTTGAGTGCCAAGCAGGGTGGTATTGGACCCCATTTTTTTTAATCTTTGGTACGACTCGGTCGGGGTTTGAAGTCACAATCTACCAATCTCAGGGCGGACACTCTAACCACTAACTCTAACCATTAGGCCACTGAACTTTAACTACACTAACTAGTAAACTGTTTTTTTTTCCACAACAAAGCAGTAATGTTGCAACTTTTCCCAAGAATATTTGTAAGATATTCTTGGGAATATCTTTAATGGACTTTTATTGACTCATAACTTTTATGGACAGCATTTCTAGGTGCAGTCAGGGCGTTGAGGGTATCTGGTTTGGTGACTGCAGGATTAGGTCTCTGCTTTTTGCAGATGATGTGGTCCTGATGGCTTCATCTGGCCAAGATCTTCAGCTCTCACTGGATCGGTTCACAGCCGAGTGTGAAGCGACTGGGATGAAAAGCAGCACCTCCAAGTCCGAGTCCATGATTCTCGCCCGTAAAAGGGTGGAGTGCCATCTCCGGGTTGGGGAAAAGATCTTGCCCCAAGTGGAAGAGTTCGAGAACTTCGGCGTCTTGTTCACGAGTGAGGGAAAAGTGGATTGTGAGATCGACAGGCAGATCTTCAGTAATGCAGACGCTGTATCGAGCCGTTGTGGTGAAGAAGGAGCTGAGCCGGAAGGCAAAGCTCTCAATTTACTGGTCAATCTACATTCCCATCCTCACCTATTGTCATGACCTGTGGGTTATGATCAAAAGGACAAGATCACGGGTACAAGCAACCGAAATGAGTTTCCTCTGCCGGGTGGCGTGGCTCTCCCTTACAGATAGGGTGAGAAGCTCTGCCATCCGAGAGGAGCTCAATGTAAAGCTGCTTCTCCTCCACATAGAGAAGAGCCAGAAGAGGTGGTTCGGGCATCTGGTCAGGATGCCACCCGAGCGCCTTCCCAGGGAGGTGTTTCGGGCACGTCCGATTGGTAGGAGGCCACAAGGAAGACCTACGACACATTGGGAAGACTATGTCTCCCGGCTGGCCTGAGAATGCCTCGGGATCCCCCGGGAGGAGCTAGACGAAGTGGCTGGGGAGAGGGAAGTCTGGGCTTCCTTGCTTAGGCTGCTGCCTCCGCGACTCGACCCCGGATAAGCGGAAGAAGATGGATGGATGGTTATTTGTAAGATTAAAGAAGTGGTGATGAATGAACTGGGAAAAAAACACAGAGAGGGGTTTAAAGTAAATTTGTCTTGAATGTATCAGTGTCAATTATGTATTGTCAATATATTGTATAATATCATGTCTTATTATTTTTATAATTACACAAAATGTGTACGTTACATTTTACCGGATCTTTTGTAAATATGTGGAACCTTTGCCTGCCCATGTACCCCCTACTGCATTTTTTGTTTTGACACATGCCTCTTGAGGCTCTATGATCGGAATAAAACTGGACTCACTGGTGACGGTGGTAGAGAAGAGGACTATGGACAAACTAGTGAGCATCCTGGATGATGCCAGTCACCCTCTGCATAGCGTTATCAGTAGCCAGAGGAGCCTGTTCAGTGCTAGACTGATTCATCCCAAGTGCAGGACTAATAGACTAAAAACTCCTTTGTTCCACACGCCACTAGACTGTAGAACTCCTCTGTGAGGGTGAGGGGGGTACAAGGATGACAGGGGATGCAAAACAATAGTTATTATTTATTTATACCATTATTTACTTTTTAAATTCGATCTCAATTCTGTACACTACTGCTGGAATTTTTTAATTTTCCTGAGGGAACTCTCCTGAAGGAATCAATATCTATGTACCAATCTATATGTGTTCTACACGGCTTTCTACTTCCCTTTTTGTCCATGATCTCTCCGTTAGACGTGGGCGCCCGTTTAACGACTGAGGAGCGTGTTATTGTTTTATTAGGAACTTTATTTCAATATACTTTCTTGTTCTACATCATTGTATTCTGTGTAGATGCTCAATATGTGGCGAATGTGCTTTTTTCAACATGTGTATTTCCTGTTTATATGCTAGTTTAATTTCTCTGTTTTATCGTTAGTCCTTGGCCGATATTCCATCCATCCATCCATTTTCTACCGCTTGTCCCTTTTTCGGTTGTGGGGGGTGCTGGAGCCTTCCGCTGCATTCGGGCGGAAGGCGGGATACACCCTGGACAAGTCACCACCTCATCGCAGGGCCAACACAGATAGACAGACAACATTCACACTCACATTCACACACTAGGGCCAATTTAGTGTTGTCAATCAACCTATCCCCAGGTGCATGTCTTTGGAGGTGGGAGGAAGCCGGAGTACCCGGAGGGAACCCACGCATTCACGGGGAAAACATTCAAAAGCCACACAGAAAGATCCTGAGGCCGGGATTGAATTCAGGACTACTCAGGACCTTCGTATTGTGAGGCACATTTACTAACCCCTCTTCCACCATGCTTCCCCAGCCGATATTCGATAAGTCAATTAACCGAACGATAAATGAAGATGGAATCGGCATCTTTTCCAACATCGATAACCGCAATATGCATAAGTCCTGATAAGAGCGGTCCCTCATTTGCATATGTTTCAGCAGAAGTGGATGTTCGTACCACATGCATGTAAAGAGCAATAATGATAACCGCGTCAAACACTCGATTGGTGGTATTAGCTTGCCAGCTAGCTCAAACGCTAACATGAAAACAAGCAACATTACAGCTTTTCCCGTTTTGAAATGTCATACCCTAATCTAACCTTAGATAAACACATTACTGTCTTAACATTTAACATATAGTATTTACATTGAACATAAAGGTTGAGCTAAAACAGACGGTTGTCTGTTCAACAAGAAGTGAAGTGACGTCACTTCAACTGGAAGTAAAAAGAACACCCAATTTGCATTTATTAAAAACCATTTAAAAAATCTTATACATTTATAAATAAAAATAGAAGATATAAACAAATTCAAACACACAAATAAAAATAATATGGCTCTTATGAAGCCAGAAAAGTATGTATTGTTTCTTCTGCTTAGAGAGAATAATGTGTGACTATTTATTTAAGGTATTAAAAAAAAAATATTAGAGGATTTTTGTGTTACTTTTTGAGCACATTTAACAATACCGTGATAATACTGATAAACGTGAGCATTTTAGGTCACAAACATTTTGTTTATCCATCGTATTTTATTTTTTTTGATTGTGTATATTTGAAGGTCCTCAACCCCCTTCTTAACAGACATAACCCCTTTGGGTTGTTATTTTTATTCAAGTGCAACATTTTGTAACACAGTGTATTTTATGTTGATTTTTTTTTTTTTAGTTTAATTTGAAGTTTACATCCAAATTACAATGTAGTTGCATTTGAAAGAGGATATTTGCAAAATTGTTATTACATCAGTGTTTAATTTGGTCTCAAAAAAATGCAGCAAACATGTGTAGATCAGTATATCGTATGTTTTTATCAGCCCAGGCCTAGTTATTGTATCACCCTTTTTGTCCAAGATCTCTAAGTGAAAGGGGCTCAAAAGTTAGAGAACATATTGACGACAAAATGTGCATTCCCTGATTATATCGTCTGATGCATCGTGGAAATATAGTGCAGCTGAGCAGAACTCCTGGTGTCGGTTATAGTTATTAAAAACTCTACACAATGCAGACACTGTATATGGTTCAACATGTACAGTATTGTTTTACTGTTTAACTGTACTAACAAAGTACCCTAGTACTAATTCATTCAAAAAAACAAAGGTACTATATGTCACGACCAGAATAGGACACTGGAAACAGATGCTGGATTTCAGAATCAGATATTTAGGAAGGAGTCCAAAACAGGAGAAACAAAACAGGCTATCAAAACAGATCTAACCTGACCACTAAACTAACAAAAATATTACGAACTCAAAACGCTCCGGCAACGGAGGGAAAAAGTGGCTAAGAACAAACACTACCAGATACAACAAAAGGCACTCCAACGAAGGCGATGCTAGGAAGTAAATCTTACCTGACAAAACTTTACAAACCAAGAATCTCCCGTGGCTAATCAATGTCATTTATGCCATGTTTGTTTTATTTATTATGTATTATTAAATTTACCTCGTGGCCCTTTTGAATTTATCCCTAACTCTGTACTTTGTTCCCTAATTCTGAGGTCTTAAGATTGGCAAGTATGATATAGATACGAAGATACGTCGCTGGTTGGCCGGTTGCCAGTTATTAGCGGAGGCAAAACCGCCCACGTAGCGTTAACAAATGCAAGTGAATTGACTAAAAAAAGTTCCTACAATTTGTGTTTTATCGTTGACAATGTGTGTTTTACCTGCTACATGTCTTATCTATGTAGTTTCATCCACAATATTATAAATAAATGATAAACGGGTTGTACTTGTACAGAGCTTTTCTACCTTCAAGGTACTCAAAGCGCTTTGACACTACTTCCACATTTACCCATTCACACACACATTCACACACTGATGGAGGGAGCTGCCATGCAAGGCGCTAACCAGCACCCATCAGCAGCAAGGGTGAAGTGTCTTGCTCAGGACACAACGGATGTGACGAGGTTGGTACTAGGTGGGGATTGAACCTGGGACCCTCTGGTTGTGCACGGCCACTCTCCCACTGCACCACGCCGTCCCCATATTACGTTTGTATTTTTAGTATATACAAATTATTGTATTTGTCTGAAGTCGCATATCAAGAGTTGCAACCATAAATCATGAAGAATTTAATACAATGTCAATAAATAGTTCTATTAAACTCTAAACTAATCCTAGATTATGGCAGGCTTCGTGTAAAATTGTGATTTGTTCTTTGAGTACAATAAGAAAAGCCTGGTATGTTTAATGCCTTTTAATTGTTTCTTCTAAATCAATGTATATGCAATGTATTTTTGTGAGTTAACTATGAAAATATTTGATTTATTAATGCTAATCCTACTTTGCAGAAATCACTGAATCGCAGTCATGTCCGTTCCTAATTAACTGTGATAAACATGTTTTACACTACATACAATCTTTAAATGATGAAAATGATGATTATCATTAATTAGGTTATGATATCCAAGTAAAGATGTCGTAAATCAATCTATCGTTATTTCCAGACTTTAAACCGCTCCATAATCCGAAAATTGCAATAAATAGCTGTATGTACTATTTAGAAAGCTATGTACCTATTAAACACCAACAGTACTTAATTTACATGTGGAGACATGCATATTAACCAAGTATGAGCATCATTGTTACTTTAAGAGCTTACGCCAAGCAACTACTTTTAGTAAATACAAAAAAGTTCTGAGTTGGTCAAAATTTGTGATGGATAGAATCATGCCTCACATTTGTATAGTAGTCGGTTAGCCGAGAAGTGGGTCAACTTTTTATATTCCACTTAGACCTGAAGACATCGCTAGTAAGACGTGGCAAGATGCTCGTTTGCGCCCAGCATGTATTACCTGAAAAGTGAGGATTATGATGAATTAATTAATAATAATGAATTAATTGTAATTTTCCTGAAGGAATCAATAAAGTACTATCTATCTATCTAATCATCTCAGCATAGAACTTGTGTTGAAAGACATACACAACCCATCAGTCGGCATCTCAGTGAGAGTAGACATTGCACAGTCATTGTTTTATTATGTTTGCAGTCTCTGTATTCAGTCTGAAAAATAAAAGGTCCTGGATCATCATTTGTCACAAAGTAGCCCATAAAGTCCGCCATAGTTGGTGCAGAAAATAGCTAACGTTGCGTTGCACTCTGCCAAATCTATGTGCTCCAAAAAAGAAAGTTGCGGAAATGCTTTAAATGACCAAAATACTGTAAATATTACACGTTATAACGAATATGCCTGTTATATAAAAAAGTTGGTGGAGGTTTTAGTTACGTCGGGTTTGCATGGTTTTGCAGTGGTCGATCCCCAAAGATGCAGAAGGATGTCCGGAATCAGCGTGCAGGTAAGAAGGTGATTTATTCCAATTAACAGGACTACAAGTACAAAAACTGCGACACTAGTCAAGTGTGGAGCCAAAAAAACAAGATAATCGCCAGGGACGAACAGCAAGAAAGTCCTACACTAAGAAAAATACAAAAGCGTGATGAAAACAGGAACCAACGTAAATATGGCACGAATAAATAGCTCTCTGATTAGTGTTTAGGACGCTCACTTTCTCCGGGTCACTAATCAGAGAGCTATTTATTCCAAGTGACAGAAATCAGCACTCTCGGCAACTAACAAAAAACAAAAGGGTTCTCAAACAGAGATAACCAAAAACTTTTAAATACTGAACAAAACTAAAGATGACATGGGCAACGTTATTGAGAGGGCTCTATAAATGCTCAACATTTTTTACGATTTACAATGCACAAAAAAGAGAACGACATATGTGTTCTTGTCCCTTAGATGGATTGTGAACTATAGCCCCATTTTTTAAAGTGCAGTTCCCCTTTAAAACACAGTTTGTTTTGTCTGCCTGTCCAATCCCCCCTCTTGTCCCCAAAATTTCCCCCTCTGTCTTCCTTTTTTTCTCTTTCTGTCCCCTCCTGCTCCGACATGGCTACACCAAAAGATAATATAAATACATAAAGTCAAGTTGTATTCTACATTTCTCTTTTGTAAAGTACTGTAAATCTGAACAGCCGATGTGGGCATTTACATCAACTATATGATTTGCCTGAGAAGCTGGACAGGACAAAAAATAAATAAATAAATAAAAAATAAAACACAGTTTGTGTAATTCATACACAATTTGATGAGATTTCACATCTCATCAAAGCACCCGGGCTCAGTCGACACCGCAGATGGCGCTTTGCTAAGCCGAAGTGAAGGACCATGTTCCCTGAGTCTGACCGAGTGGACTGTTTGTACTGGAGCTAAACCTGTGTTTCGCTTCTACAGACTGGTTTCCCCTGGGCGGGGTAAGTAATCTGCCCCTTGTGGTTTTACGCTAACAAGTTTGTATCAGGCCTGTAATGTTTATAGGAGCTCTAAGACTATTTCCTTTTGAAAAGAGACTAAATATTTGAAGTGGCTATTAGCCATTGTACCAGATTTTCAGTTTAAAAAGGTGTTTGTGTATGTATTTTAAATTTAGGGGCCCCACTATTAGTGGCATATGTCCTATTGCTCATATACTGTGTATTTTACATGTTTTACTTAGAAGGTGAATGTGGAGAGGCGGAGCCAGCAGTCCGACAGCGAGGCAGGGCACGCCGGAGCCCGGCCCAAGATTTTGGCGAGGAGGCGTGGCCGGCAGTCCGACAGCGAGGCAGGGCACGTCGGAGCCCGGCCCAAGATTTTGGCGAGGAGGCGTGGCCGGCAGTCCGACAGCGAGAAGGGGCACGCCAGAGCAAGGCCCAAGATGGCGGCGAGGAGGCGTGGACTGCGAGCAAGCAGCGAGGCGGGGCGCGCCGGAATCAACCCTGCAAATATTATTAGGTGTGTGGGTCGCCCAAATGGGCACAATTTAAATCTCCTCTCGTACTGTATAAAAAGGCAGCGGCCGTAAACGCCGGGGGGAGAGACAGAGAGAGAAGGAGCTAGAAGGAAGCCGATGCTGAGCGCGAGAGGAAAAGAGCACAAGGAAGATGACGCATGCAGCCAAAAAGCTGGAGCGGAAGAGCGAGCAGAAAAACGGGAAGACTGCAAAGAAAACCTGCAAGAGACTTAAATATTGCGAAATAAAAGAAGTATACACCTGCTCGACAGAATGTCATTCCTTGGTGGTCCTGAGAACCCGTACGACGACGGCTCAAGACCGTCACAATGAATAATATTATTTAATCAGAATCAGTTGATATTGTTGTTAGAGTAATTGCACTGCTGAACTGGATGTGATTCAAGTGCATTAACTATGGTTCATATTGCTGACCAGTAGTTTATTCAACCATTCTATCATTGTAGTTAGAAATAAAAAATGCACTACAACTAAAGTCCAACTCTATGGAAAGGGAGGGCAGTCAAGCACTGTACAGCAGAGTGTCAATCACGTCCAATGATGGAGTGTGGGTCAATCGCGTGGCATTAAATAAAAAAAGATGATGTTAGCTTATCATTCCTCCTCACTATGACATTTGTCATTGGATAATATGGTATACAGGATATCCAACTGACATCTTATCTTTTCTGACGCATGGGTCACCACACATGTGGACTGGATTAAAGCAACCTTCACTGAAATAAGTCAAAACATGTAATTTCTTTGACATTTTACTAATGATTTTGACAATAACACAAATATTCTGCTAATAACCAACATCAGTGACCATCTACCAGTTTTTATAATCCACTGGAAACTACAGGAAGAGGAACATGGATGACAAAAAGACAAATTGAAATCTATGCACAGAAAAGTTAACCTGACTCTCGCCAGATCCTTGTAGTTCACTGAGCTCCACACAAGGATCTGGGACTTCTCAATAAGAGATGTATTTCAGAAGGCGGGTCCTTGTAAAAAAAATCATCGTATGTGATTGGATGGATGAACCACTTGTCTGTTATCTAGAATGACGTGCTACTTCAACCAATCACATTGAAATCAACCCGTGACCCTGATGAGAGCGACGCTGGCAAATCCAAAACAGAACAGCCGACATATTGAATAACGACAGAGCGAAAACTTAGAGAACTTTTACTGAAACAAATCAGCAATGTCGGTAGAAAATCCATGTCGCAAAACAGTTGCAATAGCAAAATCAATGTCAGCACACGACTCCTCGCTGCGTGTCACTATTGTTGTTTAAATCAAACAGTCGCTTCGGCGTTATGTCACATCTATGAAATCCCGCCCGGCGATCCTGATTGGTTCATTATTTATGCTATCTTGAAGGAGTTTGCAATGCCCTCAAGCCCAGATCCTTGTGTGGAGCTCAGCGAACTACAAGGATCTGACAAGAGTCAGGTTAGTTTGGAATGTGCTCCATTTGTGATCTCCTTCCCAGCTAGTGACATCAGCGGATATCAACATTAAAGTAAAGCTTCACCCAAATATTGTTTGCGCGAATTTGCCAACATAGTCCGACATCGTAGTCAGGAAGTTCCTTCTTTTTCACTATACTTTTGTTGTGGGGCAGACTGGCTCGTACATGTACATGCACTCTTTGTTGTTGCCATTTCTAATACAAAGTAGCATATAGTTCTGACTCATATCTGTCAGTAGACTCGATATGGAAGTGCTAAAACTACGGTGAAGATGCAGTTGAAGTGCAGGTATGTAAAAAAACTGAAGAGAAGGACAAAAAACAGCTTGATAATGGTCTGTAAAACATCATCCATGCAAAATATTTGATCAAAGAACCACCATTACATGTTATGTAGACCACAGGTAAGTGTTTTAAATGTAAAAATATATAATGCAATGTCTTAAAGATCTTAATAATACATTCTGTATTTCAATCTCTTAGTGAATATTAGCTAGATAGCTAAACATATTTTTTTTCAACAAGAAGTAGATATTATATTTTAAATATTTAAAAAACACTTTTACAATAATTTTTTAAACAGCAGACTTATCCATTAATATGGAGTAGCTGCTGATTGTGTGTTTGATGTGGAAACATATCACATGATATATCATAGAAGTCCGCTCTCCAAAGTAAATGCTGTCCATTACAAAAATTCCTAAAACTACTGTAGTTCGTAGTGCATTCTATTGTATTGATGTTGGGTTTTTTTTGTATACGATATTCACTATCTACAAGTGTGCTTTTCTTATTAAAAGCATGTTACACTTAAAATAGTGGTGTTTTAGGGAGCCCAGAATGTAATAATTATTATTAAAACAAATGTTCCTCAGTAACACATGCTGGTAAATGCAGGTTTAAATGTAAAAAAAATTAGATGTTTTTCATGGACACACAATTGGCATGCTCCAAGTATTTCTAATAAAAGGCTGAAGTTTATAACAAAACTCAGTAATTCTAGCTGACACACAGGCGAACACACACAAGATGTACTGTAGCTAATTGACAGTGAGTCAAATGACGTCCGTATGAGGAAATAATTCCGATATAAACACATCAAAAGTTAAAGAGCTCAATTATTTAAACCCCTAGGAAGTACATCATTAATGACACAGTTATTATATACTCTATCATAATGAAGTTTTCATAAAGGCATCTGCATTGTGCTATCAATCCTCATAGAGATTAAATATTCCCACTGTAGAAAGGTAAGCCCACACCCCAGTCATTCATAATTGAAAAGCATGGGGAATTTGTGAAAGGTTGCACAGGAGGACAAGGTGGGGTTCCCAGGCACCAGGCGAGAGCGACTTCATTGTGGATCACAAACAATTGTTTATTAAAAGGTGTTGACATACTAGAAAATGTTGAAATTAGTGGTGAGGCACCGGGGTGTAAGGTGGTGATGTTACATTAAACACAACTACATTAAATCTAG